>NC_092250.1:4693886-4736386 GCF_036320965.1 Panulirus ornatus | reverse complement strand
GTGTGTGTGTGTGTGTGTGTGTGTGTGTGTGTGTGTGTGTGTGTGTGTGTGTGTGTGTGTGTGTGTGTGTGTGTGTGTGTGTGTGTGTGTGTGTGTGTGTGTGTGTGTGTGTGTGTGTGTGTGTGTGTGTGTGTGTGTGTGTGTGTGTGTGTGTGTGTGTGTGTGTGTGTGTATGTGTGTGTGTGTGTGTGTGTGTGTGTGTGTGTATGTGTGTGTGTGTGTGTGTGTGTGTGTGTGTGTGTGTGTGTGTGTGTGTGTGTGTGTATGTGTGTGTGTGTGTGTGTGTGTGTGTGTGTGTGTGTGTATGTGTGTGTGTGTGTGTGTATGTGTGTGTGTGTGTGTGTGTGTGTGTGTGTGTGTGTATGTGTGTGTGTGTGTGTGTGTGTATGTGTGTGTGTGTGTGTGTGTGTGTGTATGTGTGTGTGTGTGTGTGTGTGTGTGTGTGTGTGTGTGTGTGTGTGTGTGTGTGTGTGTGTGTGTGTGTGTATGTGTGTGTGTGTGTGTGTGTGTGTGTGTGTATGTGTGTGTGTGTGTGTGTGTGTGTGTGTGTGTGTGTGTGTGTGTGTGTGTGTGTGTGTGTGTGTGTGTGTGTGTGTGTGTGTGTGTGTGTGTGTGTGTGTGTGTGTGTGTGTGTGTGTGTGTGTGTGTGTGTGTGTGTGTGTGTGTGTGTGTGTGTGTGTGTGTGTGTGTGTGTGTGTGTGTGTGTGTGTGTGTGTGTGTGTGTGTGTGTGTGTGTGTGTGTGTGTGTATGTGTGTGTGTGTGTGTGTGTGTGTGTGTGTGTGTGTATGTGTGTGTGTGTGTGTGTGTATGTGTGTGTGTGTGTGTGTGTGTGTGTATGTGTGTGTGTGTGTGTGTGTGTGTGTGTGTGTGTATGTGTGTGTGTGTGTGTGTATGTGTGTGTGTGTGTGTGTGTGTGTATGTGTGTGTGTGTGTGTGTGTGTGCGTGTGTGTGTATGTGTGTGTGTGTGTGCGTGTGTGTGTGTGTGTGTGTGGTCATAATTACCCCATTGGTCATTAACAACATGACATGAATGACCCTGGTATTGGCTGGTTGGCCTAACTACCCAATTAAACCACCAATGGCCATTGCAGTTAACCACTGTAGTTTTGTACCATTGACCTATGTCGTACCAGTACATACATACATACATACATACGTATATACATACATACATACACACATACATACATATATATGTTGTATACTTACATATATATACGTTGTATACATATATACATATCTTAGTTGTACACGTACATATATACGTTGTATACATACCTATATATATACGTTGTATACCTACATACACATATACGTTGTATACATACATACATACATACATATATACGAGGTATACATACATACATTTGTCTTCGTTGTTTGCTTATATATGTACATACATACATATATACGTTGTATACGTACATACATCTTCGTTGTACACATACATATGTACGTTGCATACATATATACATACATACGTCTTCGTTGTTTGCATACATACATACAGACCTACATATATACGTTGTATACATACATACATACATCTTCGTTGTACAGTTACATATATACGTTGTATACATACATACATACATCTTCGTTGTACATTTACATGTATACGTTGTATACATACATACATACATCTTCGTTGTACATTTACATATATACGTTGTATACATACATACATACATCATCGTTGTACATTTACATATATACGTTGTATACATACATACATACATACATACATCTTGGTTGTACATTTACATGTATACGTTGTATACATACATACATACGTACATCTTCGTTGTACATATACATATATACCTTGTATACATACATACATACACACTGCTGTTCATGTGTGCTTCGCTAAGTGAAAATGGATTCCACTCACGTCCCCAATATTCAGGTCCGACACCAGGTTAGTTAGGGTAACACGTACGACAAGGGAATGTTGGTCGTACGACAACATACAGGGGAGGGGAATGTTGGACGTACGACAACATACAGGGGAGGGGAATGTTGGACGTACGATAACATACAGGGGAGGGGAATGTTGGTCGTACGATAACATACAGGGGAGAGGAATGTTGGTCGTACGACAACATACAGGGGAGGGGAATGTTGGTCGTACGACAACATACAGGGGAGGGGAATGTTGGACGTACGACAACATACAGGGGAGGGGAATGTTGGTCGTACGACAACATACAGGGGAGGGGAATGTTGGACGTACGACAACATACAGGGGAGATGAATGTTGGTCGTACGACAGCATACAGGGGAGGGGAATGTTGGACGTACGACAACATACAGAGAAGGGGAATGTTGGACGTACGACAACATACAGGGGAGGGGAATGTTGGACGTGCGACAACATACAGGGGAGGGGAATGTTGGACGTACAACATACAGGGGAGGTGAATGTTGGTCGTACGACAACATACAGGGGAGGGGAATGTTGGTCGTACGACAACATACAGGGTAGGGGAATGTTGGACGTACGACAACATACAGGGGAGGGTAATGTTGGTCGTACGACAACATACAGGGGAGGGTAATGTTGGTCGTACGACAACATACAGGGGAGGGAATGTTGGTCGTACAACATACAGGGAGGGGAATGTTGGACGTACGACAACATGCAGGGGAGGTGAATGTTGGTCGTACGACAACATACAGGGGAGGGGAATGTTGGTCGTACGACAACATACAGGGGAGGGGAATGTTGGTCGTACGACAACATACAGGGGAGGGGAATGTTAGACGTACGACAACATACAGGGGAGGTGAATGTTGGTCGTACGACAACATACAGGGGAGGGGAATGTTGGTCGTACGACAACATACAGGGGAGGGGAATGTTGGTCGTGCGACAACATACAGGGGAGGGGAATGTTGGACGTACGACAACATACAGGGGAGGGGAATGTTGGTCGTACGACAACATACAGGGGAGGGGAATGTTGGTCGTACGACAACATACAGGGGAGGGGAATGTTGGTCGTACGACAACATACAGGGGAGGTGAATGTTGGACGAACGACAACATACAGGGGAGGTGAATGTTGGTCGTACGACAACATACAGGGGAGAAAATGTTGGTCGTACGACAACATACTGGGGAGGGGAATGTGGACGTACGACAACATACAGGGGAGGGGAATGTTGGTCGTACGACAACATACAGGGGAGGTGAATGTTGGTCGTACGACAACATACAGGGGAGGGGAATGTTGGTCGTACGACAACATACAGGGGAGGTGAATGTTGGTCGTACGACAACATACAGGGGAGGGGAATGTTGGACGGACGACAACATACAGGGGAGAAAATGTTGGTCGTACGACAACATACTGGGGAGGGGAATGTGGACGTACGACAACATACAGGGGAGGGGAATGTTGGTCGTACGACAACATACAGGGGAGGGGAATGTTGGTCGTACACTGAACGCATTTTTCTCAGTGGCGACGCGCCACTGAATCATATACAGTGTGAATTAGTTCCTGAGACGCAAGGATCGACTGCCCTACGTATGTATCCTAGAATTACGTAGTGATGGGGTGGCGACGGGAATGGATGAAGACAGCAAATATGAATTTGTATATATATATATATATATATATATATATATATATATATATATATATATATATATATATATATATATGTATACGTGGAAATGTATATGTATGTATACGTGCGTGTGTGGGCGTGTATGTATATCCATGTATATGTTTGGGTTGGACCATTCTTTCGTCTTGTTTCCTGGCGCTACCTCGCTAACGCCACCTCGTCGGTCCAATTCGTCCGTCAGTCTATTTTCCAAACCTTCTCGTTTAGCATTGGAATTTTGACCCCTCACAACACAGGTCCATAAGTCTGTCTTGTTGAAATGTATGAGAAAGAGAACGGGGGCCCCAACTGTGATCCCCGTGGCACGTCGCTTCTCACGCCTGACCCATATTGAGACTTGGTCATGGACTATGACTTTTCCTTTTAGGGGGGGGGGGGCCCACTCGACCAATGCCTAAACTTTCGAGGCACAGCGCCATCTGTGCCATGGAACTTGAGACTTGCTAGCGATCTTTGATGCAAGTGCAATTTTTCTCTTATGTAAATTTATACAGATGACATTACTGTTTTACCTTCATCATTCAACTTGGTTGTACCTTGATAGATGTGGACTAGATGTCAGACGTGGACATTGATTTCGTCTAAGTCCATTTTGAGATTATTTGATTATATGTTGAACCTCTGAATCACTTCTAACCTTGTTTCCAAGGATGGTTTTTTTACGTTTGCCAACCACAGACATATGAAGCTAATTAGGTATTCATTTCTGGACAGAGAGAGAGAGAGAGAGAGAGAGAGAGAGAGAGAGAGAGAGAGAGAGAGAGAGAGAGAGAGAGAGAGAGAGACAAGGCCTTCATGTGTAGTTGGAATTAAGCCTCTGATGTCCACATTTTCAACTAGGTTTCTCAATTGCCTTAGTGCATTTTCAAGCGGGTCTAGGTGTAAAACCCATGCTAGGGTCTGCTAGAAAGGTAAGAGTCCCTCTCTCTAGCAGACCTAGATAATGGTAGGTTTATGTCCCTCATTTGAACTTGAATTTTGTTTATAACAAATTTCTCTAGTGTCTGTGCAGGGAGCCTGTGAAGTGAACTAACCTAACTTTACTTTTCTGGCGAGACTAATCTATAATTTCCACGGAAAGTCAATGGATATTATTGCTGGTTACTGCATTTCCCTGCACAGGATTGAGCTTGGCTTTAACTGAGAGCAAAACACCACCTCGTCCACTTCGTCTCATATCGTTAAATAGAATGTAACCTGAAACTACATATCCAGTAAGGATGTCTCTCCTTCTAGTATCTGGATAGAAAGAAAATAGAGGGAGTGTGGTATATGAGGGGCGACGTGCTGTAAATGGAAATGGGTTGAAAGAGGAGTCATGTGAAGTTATTCGTTTTGTTGGCCGTACGTGACAGAACTGTAGTTTTGGTATATATATATATATATATATATATATATATATATATATATATATATATATATATATATATATATATATATATATATATATATATATGATGTGAACTGATCCAAAGCCAGGCTGCCAACACCCAGGTCACATGGAGAAATTGGCCTCACCTGAATGGAATGATGGTGAATGCGGGGCCACAGCTCCTGCAGGAGTTTGAAAAGGTTTGGCGAAAGTGGAAGGATGGCCAAGAGATGGAGCTTTGGGGAGGAGTAGGCGAGGCGCGCCCCACCTGGGTGTACTCTCTCTCTCTC
This sequence comes from Panulirus ornatus, assembly GCF_036320965.1. Classification (NCBI taxonomy): domain Eukaryota; kingdom Metazoa; phylum Arthropoda; class Malacostraca; order Decapoda; family Palinuridae; genus Panulirus; species Panulirus ornatus. Next base: position 4,731,083 of record NC_092250.1, on the reverse strand, counting down.
TCTCTCTCTCTCTCTCTCTCTCTCTCTCTCTCTCTCTCTCTCTCTCTCTCTCTCTCTCTCTGTAGAGGAAAAAATGATTAGAGGAATCCATTTGGTCATATGTGACCAGCTGTCGTGGTGCTGAAGTGTTACCTTGTATTATGAACATATGGGAAAAATGATGGCAAATGATTACAGTTCTAAGTGCACTTTCGTGTTGTAATCATATCATCATCAGGGGAGATACAGGAAAGAAATATATGTCAGTTAATATACATCAAAGAGACGTAGCTAGGACGCCATTTGGTAATATATATATATATATATATATATATATATATATATATATATATATATATATATATATATATATATATATATATTTGTTATTACTTAGTCGCCGTCTCCCGCGACAGCGAGGTAGCGCTAGGAAACAGACGAAAGAATAGCCCAACCCACCCACATCCACATGTATATACACACACGCCCATACACGCACATATACATTTCAACGTATACATACATATACATACACAGACATATACCTATATACACATGTACATATCCATACTTGCTGCCTTCATCCATTCCCGTCGCCACCCCGCCAGTTTAGGATAATGTCGCTAGTGTTATAGTAACAGTGTCTATAGCATTGATAGCATTCGAACTAATTACCTTTTTCATTGTACATTTTCTTTGAATTACATTATGGAGGATTATATAGAAAACGAATTATATATATATATATATTTTGTGTGTGTGTGAATTACTTTGAAAAGAATGGAAAAGGAAATCTTCAAGGGATACAGGGCCGTGTGACGAGAGAGAGAGATCTGAGAGAGAGAGAGAGAGAGAGAGAGAGAGAGAGAGAGAGAGAGAGAGAGAGAGAGAGAGAGAGAGAGAGAGAGGGGAAGGGGGGCGGTGGAGGCTGGTGATGGGGTGATGGGGGAGTCGTCCCTCCGCGGGGCATTATATAAATGGGATGAAATTACGTGGAGTGTGGTGGTGAAGGGGGGTCGTCACACACACACACACACACACACACACACACACACACACACACACACACGACCTGGTGGAGAAGGGGGATGCGAACCCGGGCACTGGAAACTCGAGCGGTGTAGCTCTTGACGCTACGACCTCGTAACGCTACGACCCCGTAACGCTACGACCACGTAACGCTACGACCACGTAACGCTACGACCACGTAACGCTACGACCACGTAACGCTACGACCTTGTAACGCTACGACCACGTAACGCTACGACCGCGTAACGCTACGACCGCGTAACGCTACGACCACGTAACGCTACGACCACGTAACGCTACGACCGCGTAACGCTACGACCGCGTAACGCTACGACCGCGTAACGCTACGACCGCGTAACACCACGACCGCGTAACGCCACGACCGCGTAACACCACGACCCCGTAACGCCACAGTGACGTAACGCCCCCTCCTCACCACATGTGTTACACGCCCTGGGTCTCCCTGGATTATAATCTGAGATGAGTTGTGGGTAACGTGAGTCATGTGTGGGGCACACAGCTGGTTGTGGGTAATGTGAGTCATGTGTGGGGCACACAGCTGGTTGTGGGTAACGTGAGTCATGTGTGGGGCACACAGCTGGTTGTGGGTAACGTGAGTCATGTGTGGGGGACACAGCTGGTTGTGGGTAACGTGAGTCATGTGTGGGGCACACAGCTGGTTGTGGGTAACGTGAGTCATGTGTGGGGCACACAGCTGGTTGTGGGTAACGTGAGTCATGTGTGGGGCACACAGCTGGTTGTGGGTAACGTGAGTCATGTGTGGGGCACATAGCTGGTTGTGGGTAACGTGAGTCATGTGTGGGGGACACAGCTTGTTGTGGGTAACGTGAGTCATGTGTGGGGCACACAGCTGGTTGTGGGTAACGTGAGTCATGTGTGGGGCACATAGCTGGTTGTGGGTAACGTGAGTCATGTGTGGGGGACACAGCTTGTTGTGGGTAACGTGAGTCATGTGTGGGGCACACAGCTGGTTGTGGGTAACGTGAGTCATGTGTGGGGCACACAGCTGGTTGTGGGTAACGTGAGTCATGTGTGGGGCACACAGCTGGTTGTGGGTAACGTGAGTCGTGTGTGGGGCACACAGCTGGTTGTGGGTAATGTGAGTCATGTGTGGGGCACACAGCTGGTTGTGGGTAACGTGAGTCATGTGTGGGGCACACAGCTGGTTGTGGGTAACGTGAGTCATGTGTGGGGCACACAGCTGGTTGTGGGTAACGTGAGTCATGTGTGGGGCACACAGCTGGTTGTGGGTAACGTGAGTCATGTGTGGGGCACACAGCTGGTTTGGGTAACGTGAATCATGTGTGGGGCACACAGCTGGTTGTGGGTAACGTGAGTCTTGTGTGGGGCACACAGCTGGTTGTGGGTAACGTGAGTCGTGTGTGGGGCACACAGCTGGTTGTGGGTAACGTGAGTCGTGTGTGGGGCACACAGCTGGTTGTGGGTAACGTGAGTCATGTGTAGGGCACACATCTAGCTGGTTGTGGGTAACGTGAGTCATGTGTGGGGCACACATCTAGCTGGTTGTGGGTAACGTGAGTCATGTGTGGGGCACACAGCTGGTTGTGGGTTACGTGAGTCATGTGTGGGGCACACAGCTGGTTGTGGGTAACGTGAGTCATGTGTGGGGCACACAGCTGGTTGTGGGTAACGTGAGTCATGTGTGGGGCACACAGCTGGTTGTGGGTAACGTGAGTCGTGTGTGGGGCACACAGCTGGTTGTGGGTAACGAGAGTCATGTTTGGGGCACACAGCTGGTTGTGGGTAACGTGAGTCATGTGTGGGGCACACAGCTGGCTGTGAGTAACGTGAGTCATGTGTGGGGCACACAGCTGGTTGTGGGTAACGTGAGTCATGTGTGGGGCACACAGCTGGCTGTGGGTAACGTGAGTCATGTGTGGGGCACACAGCTGGTTGTGGGTAACGTGAGTCATGTGTGGGGCACACAGCTGGTTGTGGGTAACGTGAGTCATGTGTGGGGCACACAGCTGGTTGTGGGTAACGTGAGTCATGTGTGGGGCACACAGCTGGTTGTGGGTAACGTGAGTCATGTGTGGGGCACACATCTAGCTGGTTGTGGGTAACGTGAGTCATGTGTGGGGCACACAGCTGGCTGTGGGTAACGTGAGTCATGTGTGGGGCACACAGCTGGTTGTGGGTAACGTGAGTCATGTGTGGGGCACACAGCTGGTTGTGGGTAACGTGAGTCATGTGTGGGGCACACAGCTGGTTGTGGGAAAGGCATCGGAAAGTGTAACACAGTGTTCTCCATTGTCACCTGTGGTAACAGCGGCCCCTGGGATGTACCCATTGTGAGAGAGATGTTACACCTTTCCTTACCCACGCCCTCCTTACCCACGCCCTCCTCACCCACGCCTTCCTCACCCACGCCCTCTTGACCCATGTCCTCCTCACCCACGCCCTCTTGACCCATGTCCTCCTCCCCCACGCCTTCCTGAACCATGCCCTCCTCACCCACGCCTTCCTCACCCACGCCTTCCTCACCCACGCCTTCCTGACCCATGCCCTCCTCACCCAAGCCTTCCTCACTCACGCCCTCCCCACCCACGCCTTCCTCACCCGCGCCTTCCTGATCCATGTCCTCCTCACCCACGCCTTCCTGACCCATGCCCTCCTGACCCACGCCGTCCTTACCCACGCCCTCCTCACCAACGCCCTCCTTACCCCCGCCCTCCTCACCAACGCCTTCCTTACCCACGCTCTCCCATCCCACGCCTTCCTGATCCATGCCCTCCTCACTCATGCCCTCCTTACCCAAGCCCTCCTCACCCACGCCCTCCTGACCCATGTCCTCCTCACCCACGCCCTCCTTATCCACGCCCTCCTCACCAACGCCCTCCTTACCCACGCCTTCCTCACCCACGCCCTCCTTACCCACGCCCTCCTCACCAACGCCTTCCTCACCCACGCCCTCCCCACCCACGCCTTCCTCACCCGCGCCTTCCTGACCCATGTCCTCTCACCCACGCCTTCCTGACCCATGCCCTCCTCACCAACGCCCTCCTCACCCAAGCCCTCCTGACCCATGTCCTCCTCACCCACGCCCTCCTGACCCATGCCCTCCTAACCCACGCCTTCTCCACCCACGCCCTCCCCACCAACGCCCTCCTCACCCAAGCCCTCCTGACCCATGTCCTCCTCACCCACGCCCTCCTGACCCATGCCCTCCTAACCCACGCCTTCTCCACCCACGCCCTCCCCACCAACGCCCTCCTCACCCAAGCCCTCCTCACCCATGTCCTCCTCACCCACGCCTTCCTGACCCATGCTCTCCTGACCCACGCCGTCCTTACCCACGCCCTCCCCACCCACACCTTCCTCACCCGCGCCTTCCTGATCCATGTCCTCCTCACCCACGCCCTCCTGACCCACGCTCTCCTCACCCAAGCCCTCCCCACTCACGTCCTCTTCACCCACGTCCTCTTCACCCACGCCCTCCTCACCAACGCCTTCCTCACCCACTCCCTCCTCACCCACGCCCTCCTCACCCACGCCTCCTCGTCCCTACAGATACGAGCTGCAGTTCTTGGTGAGCGACCGGGCGTGGGACCAGCGTGACGTGTCAGCCAACGTGACTGTGTTGGTGAAGGTCCTGTCACACGACGCCCTGGCCCACGCCACGCCCATCACCCTCACGCCCACCACGCCCCTCGACCTCACCAGGGGATGGACGCCCAAGGTCAGTACACACACACACACACACACAAACACACACACACACACACACACACACACACCTCGTCTGTTACGTCTCCAGTAGGTCTGTGCCACGTCTGTGTTACTGTTATCTTAATGACCTGTGTTACTGTTATCTTAATGACCTGTGTTACTGTCATCTTAATGACCTGCGTTACTGTCATCTTAATGACCTGCGTTACTGTTATCTTAATGACCTGTGTTACTGTTATCTTAATGACCTGTGTTACTGTTATCTTAATGACCTGCGTTACTGTTATCTTAATGACCTGTGTTACTGTTATCTTATGACTTGTTGGTTATCTTAATGACCTGTGTTACTGTTATCTTAATGACGTGTGTTACTGTTATCTTAATGACCTGTGTTACTGTTATCTTAATGACCTGTGTTACTGTTATCTTAATGATCTGTGTTACTGTTATCTTAATGACCTGTGTTACTGTTATCTTAATGACCTGTGTTACTGTTATCTTAATGACCTGTGTTACTGTTATCTTAATGACCTGTGTTACTGTTATCTTAATGACCTGTGTTACTGTTATCTTAATGACCTGTGTTACTGTTATCTTAACGACCTGTGTTACTGTTATCTTAATGACCTGTGTTACTGTTATCTTAATGACCTGTGTTACTGTTATCTTAATGACGTGTGTTACTGTTATCTTAACGACCTGTGTTACTGTTATCTTAATGACCTGTGTTACTGTTATCTTAATGACCTGTGTTACTGTTATCTTAATGACCTGTGTTACTGTTATCTTAATGACCTGTGTTACTGTTATCTTGATAACCTGCGTTACTGTCATCTTAATGACCTGTGTTACTGTTATCTTAATGACCTGTGTTACTGTTATCTTAATGACCTGTGTTACTGTTATCTTAATGACCTGTGTTACTGTCATCTTAATGACCTGTGTTACTGCTATCTTAATGACCTGTGTTACTGTTATCTTATTACCATGCGTTACTGTTATCTTAATGACCTGTGTTACTGTTATCTTGATCCTGTGTTACTGTTATCTTATGACTTGTTAGTTATATTAATGACCTGTGTTACTGTTATCTGTTATCTTAGTGACCTGCGTTACTGTTATCTTAACGACCTGCGTTACTGTGTTGTGACAGGGTGGTGGTGGTGGGCTGGGCACTTTGTTGGAGGCGGTGGGTCGAGTGTTGGGGGGTGGGGACCTGTACACGGTGGAGGTGGTGAGTGTGTCCGGTCACCAACATCTCCAACACTCCAACACTCCCTCCTCCGACGCCACCACCCAAAGCCCCACCTCACCCGCGACCCCGTGGGACCTGCGGGAGGCCCCGACCCGTCGCGCCCCGTCAACCAGTGTGTGGGTCAGTGTGACGCAGAAGGAGACGGGGCGATTCATGGACCCCGTCAAGCTGCAGGGCCTCCTGAACCTACACCTCCGTCAGGTGGGTCCTGAACCTACACGCCCACACCCAGGGCCTCCTGAACCTACACACCCACACCCAGGGCCTCCTGAACCTACACACCCACACCCAGGGCCTCCTGAACCTACACGCCCACACCCAGGGCCTCCTGAACCTACACCTCCGTCAGGTGGGTCCTGACACGCCCACACCCAGGGCCTCCTGAACCTACACACCCACACCCAGGGCCTCCTGAACCTACACCTCCATCAGGTGGGTCCTGACACGCCCACACCCAGGGCCCCCTGAACCTACACCTCCGTCAGGTGGGTCCTGACACGCCCACACCCAGGGCCTCCTGAACCTACACCTCCGTCAGGTGGGTCCTACCACGCCCACACCCAGGGCCTCCTGAACCTACACACCCACACCCAGGGCCTCCTGAACCTACACCTCCGTCAGGTGGGTCCTACCACGCCCACACCCAGGGCCTCCTGAACCTACACCTGCGTCAGGTGGGTCTTACACCCCTACACCCAGGGCCTCCTGAACCTACACACCTGCGTCAGGTGGGTCTTACCACGCCCACACCCAGGGCCTCCTGAACCTACACCTGCGTCAGGTGGGTCCTACCACGCCCACACCCAGGGCCTCCTGAACCTACACACCCACACCCAGGGCCTCCTGAACCTACACCTCCGTCAGGTGGGTCCTAACACACCCACACCCAGGGCCTCCTGAACCTACACCTCCGTCAGGTGGGTCCTAACACACCCACACCCAGGGCCTCCTGAACCTACACCTCCGTCAGGTGGGTCCTAACACACCCACACCCAGGGCCTCCTGAACCTACACACCCGCGTCAGGTGGGTCCTACACACCCACACCCAGGGCCTCCTGAACCTACACCTCCGTCAGGTGGGTCCTACACACCCACACCCAGGGCCTCCTGAACCTACACCTCCGTCAGGTGGGTCCTACACACCCACACCCAGGGCCTCCTGAACCTACACCTGCGTCAGGTGGGTCCTACCACGCCCACACCCAGGGCCTCCTGAACCTACACCTGCGTCAGGTGGGTCCTACCACGCCCACACCCAGGGCCTCCTGAACCTACACACCCACACCCAGGGCCTCCTGAACCTACACCTCCGTCAGGTGGGTCCTAACACACCCACACCCAGGGCCTCCTGAACCTACACCTCCGTCAGGTGGGTCCTAACACACCCACACCCAGGGCCTCCTGAACCTACACACCTGCGTCAGGTGGGTCTTACACACCCACACCCAGGGCCTCCTGAACCTACACCTGCGTCAGGTGGGTCCTACCACGCCCACACCCAGGGCCTCCTGAACCTACACACCCACACCCAGGGCCTCCTGAACCTACACCTCCGTCAGGTGGGTCCTGACACGCCCACACCCAGGGCCTCCTGAACCTACACCTGCGTCAGGTGGGTCCTACCATGCCCACACCCAGGGCCTCCTGAACCTACACGCCCACACCCAGGGCCTCCTGAACCTACACACCCGTCAGGTGGGTCCTACCACACCCACACCCAGGGCCTCCTGAACCTACACCTCCGTCAGGTGGGTCCTACACGCCCACACCCAGGGCCTCCTGAACCTACACACCCTTCAGGTAGGTCCTCCATTCCCAACACCCCCAGGGCCTCCTGAACCTACACACCTGCGTCAGGTGGATCCTACACACATCCACACCCAGGGCCTCCTGAACCTACACGCCCACACCCAGGGTCTCCTGAACCTACACACCTGCGTCAGGTGGGTCCTACTACACCCACACCCAGGGCCTCCTCAACCTACACCCCCAGCAGGTAGGTCCTACATTCCCAACACCCCCAGGGCCTCCTAAACCTACACCTCCGTCAGGTGGGTCTTACACTCCCACACCCAGGACCTCCTCAACCTACACACACATGTTACCACTCCTCCTCCTCCTCCTCCTCCTCCTCCTCCTCCTCCTGCTCCTGCTCAAGCTCCTGCTCCTCCTCCTCCTCCTCCTCCTCCTCCTCCTCCTCCTCCTCACGCCAGAGACTGTGTGGCTCACCTCCTTCGTCTCCCCGCAGCTGGAGGAGACGACCCACCTGACGGTGGTGACAGAGGAGAACTCCCCGAGGGCGGGCGGTGAAGGGCGTGACCCAGGGGCACCTCGACCGTACTACCCCGGCCTCAGGGGCGCCCCTCCCTCCGCCGCTACCAGCGCCTCCAGGGCACTTCCTCTTCAGGTGGGTCCTCCTCCGTCAGTAGATCTCAAGTTCCACTCCTTTGGCCCCAGGGAGATGTGTCCTCCCTCACTCTCCTCCCTCTCCCTGATGGAGCCTCTCCCTTTTCTCCCTCTAGGTCGTGGACGCGAACGCGACCTCGCTGGTGACCCCACGCCTCAGCCGTACCCACGCCTGCCACGCCCGGGAGCCGGAGGGCTGCACGCCCTCTACCTGCTTGAACGGAGGCCGCTGCGCCAGGTCAAGCCAGGGCAACAGGTGACCTCGCTTGACCTCTCCCCACCAGGTCACGTGACAGCTGGTGACTCATTATGAGGGATGGATGATGACTCATTATACTGTCTGTATAATGAGTCATCATACTGTCTGTATGATGACTCATTATACTGCCCGAAGGGTGGGGAGGTTAAAGGGAAGGATGGGGAGGGAGAGAGAGAGGATGGGGAGGCTAAGAGGAAGGGTGGGGAGGTTAAGAGGAAGAATGGGGAGGTTACGGGGAAGGATGGGGAGGTAATGAGGAAGGATGGGGAGGTTAAGAGGAAGGATGGGGAGGGGGAGAGAGGGTGGATGGAGAGGTTAAGAGGAAGGATAGGGAGGTTAAGAGGAAGGATGGGGAGGTTAAGAGGAAGGATGGGGAGGTTAAGAGGAAGGATGGGGAGGTTAAGAGGAAGGATGGGGAGGTTAAGAGGAAGGATGGGGAGGTTAAGAGTAAGGATGGGGTGGTTAAGAGGAAGGATGGGGAGGTTAAGAGGAAGGATGGGGAGGTTAAGAGGATAGTTGGGGGGGTTAAGAGGAAGAATGGGGAGGTTAAGAGGAAGGATGGGGAGGTTAAGAGGAAGGATGGGGAGGTAAAGAGGAAGGATGGGGAGGGGAAGAGTAAGGGTGGAGAGGGTAAGAGGAAGGATGGGGAGGGTAAGAGGAGGGATGGGGAGGTTAAGAGGAAGGATGGGGAGGGGAAGAGTAAGGGTGGAGAGGGTAAGAGGAAGGATGGGGAGGTTAAGAGGAAGGATGGGGAGGTTAAGAGGAAGGATAGGGAGGGTAAGAGGAAGGATGGGGAGGGGAAGAGTAAGGGTGGAGAGGGTAAGAGGAAGGATGGGATGTTAAGAGGAGGGATGGAGAGGTTAAAGGATGGGGAGGTTAAAGGATGGGGAGATTAAGAGGAAGGATGGGGAGGTTAAGAGGAAGGATGGGGAGGGTAAGAGGAAGGATGGGGAGGTTAAGAGGAAGGATGGGGAGGTTAAGAGGAAGGATGGGGAGGTTAAGAGGAAGGATGGGGAGGTTAAGAGTAAGGGTGGGGAGGTTAAGAGGAAGGATGGGGAGGTTAAGATGAAGGATAGGGAGGGTAAGAGGAGGGATGGGGAGGTTAAAGGATGGGGAGGTTAAAGGATGGGGAGGTTAAGAGTAAGGGTAGGGAGGTTAAGAGGAAGTATGGGGAGGTTAAGAGGAAGGATGGGGAGGTTAAGAGGAGGGATGGGGATGTTAAGAGGAAGGATGGGGAGGTTAAGAGGAAGGATAGGGAGGTTAAGAGGAAGGATGGGGAGGGTAAGAGGAGGGATGGGGAGGTTAAGAGGAAGGGTGGGGAGGGTAAGAGGAAGGATGGGGAGGTTAAGAGGAAGGATGGGAAGGTTAAGAGGAAGGATGGGGAGGGGAAGAGTAAGGGTGGAGAGGGTAAGAGGAAGGATGGGGAGGTTAAGAGGAAGGATGGGGAGGTTAAGAGGAAGGATGGGGAGGGTAAGAGGAGGGATGGGGAGGTTAAGAGGAAGGATGGGGAGGGGAAGAGTAAGGGTGGAGAGGGTAAGAGGAAGGATGGGGATGTTAAGAGGAGGGATGGGGAGGTTAAAGGATGGGGAGGTTAAAGGATGGGGAGATTAAGAGGAAGGATGGGGAGGGTAAGAGGAAGGATGGGGAGGGTAAGAGGAAGGATGGGGAGGTTAAGAGTAGGGGTGGGGAGGTTAAGAGGAAGGATGGGGAGGTTAAGATGAAGGATGGGGAGGGTAAGAGGAGGGATGGGTAGGTTAAAGGATGGGGAGGTTAAAGGATGGGGAGGTTAAGAGTAAGGGTAGGGAGGTTAAGAGGAAGTATGGGGAGGTTAAGAGGAAGGATGGGAGGTTAAGAGGAAGGATGGGGAGGTTAAGAGGAAGGATGGGGAGGTTAAGAGGAAGGATGGGGAGGTTAAGAGTAAGGGTAGGGAGGTTAAGAGGAAGTATGGGGAGGTTAAGAGGAAGGATGGGGAGGTTAAGAGGAAGGATGGGGAGGGTACGTAGTAAGGTCTGGGGAGGTAAGAGGAAGGATGGGTGAGGTAAGAGTAAGAGGGGAGGTTAAGAGGAAGGATGGGAGGTTAAGAAGAAGTGATGGGGAGGGTAAGAGGAGGGATGGGGAGGTTAAAGTATGGGGAGGTTAAAGGATGGGAGGTTAAGAGTAAGGGTTAGGGAGGGTTAAGAGAGAGGGTGGGGAGGTTAAGAGGAAGGATGGGGGAGGTTAAGAGGAAGGATGGGGAGGTTAAGAGGAGTGATGGGGAGGTTAAAGGATGGGGAGGTTAAAGGATGGGAGATTAAGAGGAAGGATGGGAGGGTAAGAGGAAGGATGGGGAGGGTAAGAGGAAGGATGGGGAGGTTAAGAGTAAGGGTGGGGAGGTTAAGAGGAAGGATGGGGAGGTTAAGATGAAGGATGGGGAGGGTAAGAGGAGGGATGGGGAGGTTAAAGGATGGGGAGGTTAAGAGTAAGGGGGGTAGGGAGGTTAAGAGTAAGGATGGGGAGGTTAAGAGGAAGGATGGGGAGGTTAAGAGGAAGGATGGGGAGGTTAAGAGGAAGAATGGAGAGGTAAAGAGGAGGGATGTGGAGGTTAAAGGATGGGGAGGTTAAGAGGAAGGATGGGGAGGGTAAGAGTGGGGGAGATTAAGACATCTTTTAAATCGTAGGTTGAAGCCAAGAGATCGGCTTGGAACGGACCCATATCTGGTCTATTCCCTTATAGTCCTTGACTAGGGGGGAGATGAAGGGGGGGAGATAAATGGATGGTCCGTGCCGAACCTCACCTCCCCCTCCCCCTCCTAAATTTAACCTCCCCTCTCCCCCCTGCCTCCCTCCTTCTTACTCTCCCCCCTCCTAAATTTAACCCCCCCTTCTCTCCCCCTCCTCTCCCCCTCTCCCCACGTCACGCGTCGGTCATCTGTGGCAAATGGGCGGAAATTTGTGGGCCCCCCCCAACCCCCCTTTTTTTTTTAGGGTGGGGAGAGAAAGACAGAATGGGCCAATTCGCACAAGCGATCATAACACGAGCCCCAGCTGTGTCGGTCCTCCTCAGTGTGTCCCAACCCCTTCGTCTCGGGCTTCGGTTTCGTGCGATGACAGGTCACAGCTTGTCTGAATAAGTTGTTCTATAACATCTTGTGAACAGTATAACTTGTTCTATGAGAACTTGTGAACAGTATAACTTGTTCTATGAGAACTTGTGACAGTATAACTTGTTCTGTGACAACTTTTGGACAGTATAACTTGTTCTGGAACGACTTTTGAACAATATAACTTGTTCTATAACAACCTTTGGACAATATAACTTGTTCTGTAACAACTTTTGAACAGTATAACTTGTTCTATAAAAACTTTTGAACAACATAACTTGTTCTATAACTTTTAAACAATATAACTTGTTTATGTAACGAATTTTGAACAATATGACTTGTTCTATAACAACTTTTGAACAGTATAACTTGTTCTATAACAACTTTTGAACAATATAACTTATTCTATAACAACTTTTCAACAATAGAACTTATTCTATAACAACTTTTGAACAATATAACTTGTTCTATAACAACTTTTGAACAATATAACTTCTATAATAAGTTTTAGACAATATAACTTGTTCTGTAACAACTTTTGAACAATATAACTTGTTCTATGACAACTTTTGAACAATATAACCTATTACTGGATTTTTATTTCTGGGGTTGTGTTATAAATGCATTAATTGCTTTTATCGAGGTGTCTTCATGTATGCATTGCTGACCATGTATGGGGGTCGTCTTAAACCAATCCATAGTTTGCTTTTGGTAGAATAACTGAATTTTAAATTTGAGATTTTTAAAAAAATATTTAAATTTTAAATTTGAGATTTTTAAAAAAAGATATTTAAATTTTAAATTTGAGATTTTTAAAGAATATTTAAATTTTAAATTTTAGATTTGTAAAAAAATATTTAAATTTTAAATTTGAGATTTTTAAAGAATATTTAGATTTTAAATTTGAGATTTTTAAAAAAAAAATATTTAAATTTTAAATTTGAAATTTTTTAGAAATATTTAAATTTGAGTTTTTTTTTCTTAAAAGTCTCTTGTGAATATCTACATTTTGAATATGAAATTTTATGAATATTTCAAGTTTTAGAAATTTAATTTATTTTTAAAGTCTCTTGTGAGTAGCTGCATTTTGAATATGAGATTTTATGAATATTTTGAATTTTAGAAATTTATTTTTAAAGTCTCTTGTGAGTAGCTGCATTTTGAATATGAGATTTTATGAATATTTTGAATTTTAGAAATTTATTTCTTTTAAAGTCTTGTATCTACATTTTGAAAATGAAATATTATGGATATTTAAGATTTTAGAAGTTCAATTTTTTAAGTCGTGAATACTTACAGTATAAATATGAAATTGTATGAATATTTAAAATTTTAGAAATTTAATTTTAAAAGTCTTGTGAATATCTACATTATAATTATTAAATTGTATGAATATTTAAAATTTTAGAAATTTAATTTTATAAGTCGTGTGAATATCTACATTATAATTATTAAATTGTATGAATATATAAAATTTTAGGAATTTAATTTTAAAAGTCTTGTTAGTATGTACATTATGAATATGAAACTGTATGAATATTTAAAATTTTAGAAATTTAATTTTTTTAAAAGTCTTGTGAAAAATTTTAGAAATTTAATTTCATAAGTCTTGTGAATATCTACATTATAATTATGGAAAATTGTATGAATATTTAAAATTCTAGAATTTTATTTTTTTTTCAAAAGTCTTTGATGACACATTAGAACAACAACTGTTGTAGTGATGGTATTGGCGTCCCATAGTGATGATGAACGAGAGAGAGAGAGAGAGAGAGAGAGAGAGAACCAGGGACTACGCCAGCTACTGCTGGGGGCGTCGACGACATACAGGGGGGGGTGGATATATATATATATATATATATATATATATATATATATATATATATATATATATATATAGAGTCCACGGGAAAAATGAAACACGATAAGTTCCCAAGTGCACTTTCGTGTCATAATCACATCATCATCAGGGGAGACACAAGAGAGACATATAACAGTCAGTTGATATACAAGATGATGTGATTATTACACGAAAGTGCACTTGGGAACTTTTCATGTTCCATATATATATATATATGACTCTCTAAGGGCGTGCGCCTTTTTGCTTGCTTGCTTGGCAGGTGCGTGTGCCCCCAGGGCTCGACAGGCCCCCGGTGTAAGGTGCTGGGCAGGACCTTCCTGGGGAAGGGCTGGGCGTGGGTCCAGCCTCTACCACCGTGTCTCCCTGCCACCATCTCCTTCAGCATCCTCACCCGTCGTCCCCACGCTCTCCTCCTCTACTCGGGCCCCATGGCGCGGCCACGACAGCCCCGCGCCGCCTCCGCCACGCCCTTGCTGGCCGTGCAGCTGGACCAAGGGCGCCCGCAGGTTTTGGTCGAGGGCGTGGGCGGCTCTCTGAAGGCGGAGGTGAACGCCACCCTCCACGATGGAGGTTGGCATACGCTTCACCTCCAGCTGGACGCACAGGTGCGTATATATATATACGCTCGGGACGCCCCTCGTGCGTACGTTGCGTATGGCAGACCTCGACTCACAGGTACGTATATATACGCTGGACGCTCTTGTGCGTACGTTGCGTATGGCAGACCTCGACGCACAGGTGCGTATATATACGCTGGACGCCCCTCGTGCGTACGTTGCGTATGGCAGACCTCGACTCACAGGTACGTATATATACGCTGGACGCTCTTGTGCGTACGTTGCGTATGGCAGACCTCGACTCACAGGTACGTATATATACGCTGGACGCTCTTGTGCGTACGTTGCGTATGGCAGACCTCGACTCGCAGGTGCGTATATACCCTGGACGCCCTTGCGAGTACGTTGCGTATGGCAGGCCTCGACGCACAGGTGCGTATATATACGCTGGACGCCCCTCGTGCGTACGTTGCGTATGGCAGACCTCGACGCACAGGTGCGTATATATACTCTGGACGCCCTTGTGAGTACGTTGCGTATGGCAGACCTCGACGCACAGGTGCGTATATATACGCTCGGGACGCCCCTCGAGCGTACGTTGCGTATGGCAGACCTGGACGCACAAGTGCGTATATACTCTCTGGACGCCCTTGTGAGTACGTTGCGTATGGCAGACCTCGACGCACAAGTGCGTATATATACTCGCTGGACGCCCCTCGTGCGTACGGTGCGTATGGCAGACCTCGCCGCACAGGTGCGTATATATATACGCTGGACGCCCCTCGTGCGTACGTTGCGTATGGCAGACCTGGACGCACAGGTGAGTATATATATATACGCTCTGGACGCCCCTCGTGCGTACGTTGCGTATGGCAGACCAGCTTCGTTGCAAATGGCTCCTTGGGCTTGAGAGAGAGAGAGAGAGAGAGAGAGAGAGAGAGACCCCTTTCCCCCCTCCCCCCCCCCATCCTCTCAACTACCAAGGTCGGTCGTTAAGCACCTTAATGGCCTCTTTAGGGTGGTAAGTCATCGTTCCAAGACCCACACACACACACACACATACACACACACACACACATATGGTCTTTGGCTCAGAGCAGATAAGATAAGATTAGAAGACCATCGACCAAAGATAAGCAATCGCACATGTGTCACTAAATAATTTATGTTAATCGACATCAGATAAGCTTTGCCCAGCTTCTTCAGGGACGATGTAGCGCCCCCCCAAACAATTTCCCCCCTATTCAATTCCCTCTCCACCCTCTCTCTCTCTCTCTCTCTCTCTCTCTCTCTCTCTCTCTCTCTCTCTCTCTCTCTCTCTCCCCCACTGAAATACAGATATGTGTGTGTATATATATATATATATATATTTAACAACTTACAACTTCATCTAACACGTAAATTAATTATTGTAATTAATTCATGGTGATTTATTTACGTGGGGGAAAGGGGGGGGGTATTGTCCAGGGGGGAGGAGGATGATTGGCTAGGGGGAAGAAGCGCTGGGGGGGTGAGGGGGGGGGCCAGGCCTCTGCATTTGACGTAGAATTAATTTAGATTTAGATTACAATATTTGGCAAACGTTTAATCTCTAATTCTGGAGCGCTCTCTCTCTCTCTCTCTCTCTCTCTCTCTCTCTCTCTCTCTCTCTCTCTCTCTATATATATATATATATATATATATATATATATATATATATATATTTATATATATATATATATATATATATATATATATATATATATATATTTATATATATATATATATATATATATATATATATATATATATATATATATATATAATCGCTGTTTCCCGCGTCAGCGAGGTAGCGCCAGGAAACAGACGAAGAAGAATGGCCCATCCACTCATATACACATGCATATACATGAACGCCCATATACGCACATATACATACATATACATATTAACATATACACACACAGACATATACATATATACACATGGACATATTCGTACTACACACATATACATATCATCATATACATACACAGACATATACATATATACACATGGACATATTCATACTTGCTTGCCTTCATCCATTCTCGGCGCCACCCCGCCACACAGGAAACAGCCTCGCTACCTCCTTGTGGTCTATTCGTACTTGCTTACCTTCATCCATTCACGGCGCCACCCCGCCACACAGGAAACAGCCTCGCTACCTCCTTGTGGTCTATTCGTACTTGCTTACCTTCATCCATTCCCGGCGCCACCCCGCCACACAGGAAACAGCCTCGCTACCTCCTTGTGGTCTATTCGTACTTGCTTGCCTTCATCCATTCCCGGCGCCACCCCGCCACACAGGAAACACCCTCGCTACCTCCGTGTGGTCTCTCTCTGCCCCTTCGACACGCCATCCCCCCACAGCCACAGCAGAGGTGGGAATAATGCATTTATATTATACACAACACAGCAGTTACTTCCCTCTGCTCTGTCAAGTGTAGTTTTGGCCATCACAGATGTATTTATATATTCAATGAAAACTAGAAGAAAGAAGAATCATACGAGGTTTGGAATAATGCTAATGGAAGGCTAAAACCTTAATAAATCACTGTAGACCATTGAGTTCCATTATTAAATGACTAAAGGCATGAAATTATTAGTTTTTTGAAGTCGTAAATAAAGTAAATTGTCAAAAGGAGGAGGAGGACCTACATCTGCGGCTCAGTAAAATAAGATCAAGTCGCAGGGTATTGACGGAGATACTGTGCCTCAGGTGGAGGTCTCGCCATACCACCCTCACATTTATCAGGACTGTCATTTTTCACTCTCCTCATGACCAGGGCGTGTCCCTCATGCTGGACTTCTGTGGCCGTGGATGGGATACCCACCCACCCGACGACTCCCACTGCCTGGCACGGGCGGCCTGGACCACGCCCTCGGGCGTCGAGGCTTGGGTCGGGGCCGCCTCGCCCCTTCAGTTGGGCGGCCTGGCCCACGCTCCCCCGCGTCCTGAAGACCATGGGTGGCGGGAGGCGCCTACGTCAGCCTCGCTGGACGGATGCTTGGCCAACCTCGCCCTCAGTGGTCAGGTTAGCACCTTGGGTGGATGTGTGCCTCTCTATGTGTTATGGTGCTGTGTGGCTCTGTGTTATGGTGCTGTGAGGGCTCTGTGTTATGGTGCTGTGTGGCTCTGTGTTATGGTGCTGTGTGGGCTCTGTGTTATGGTGCTGTGTGGCTCTGTGTTATGGTGCTGTGTGGCTCTGTGTTATGGTCCTGTGTGGCTCTGTGTTATGGTGCTGTGTGGCTCTGTGTTATGGTGCTGTGAGGGCTCTGTGTTATGGTGCTGTGTGGCTCTGTGTTATGGTGCTGTGTGGCTCTGTGTTATGGTGCTGTGAGGGCTCTGTGTTATGGTGCTATGTGGCTTTGTGTTATGGTCCTGTTTGGCTGTGTTATGGTGCTGTGTGGCTCTGTGTTATGGTGCTGTTTGGCTCTGTGTTATGGTGCTGTGAGGGCTCTGTGTTATGGTGCTGTGTGGCTCTGTGTTATGGTGCTGTGTGGCTCTGTGTTATGGTGCTGTGTGGCTCTGTGTTACGGTGCTGTGTGGCTCTGTGTTACGGTGCTGTGAGGGCTCTTTGTTATGGTGCTGTGTGGCTGTGTGTTATGGTGCTGTGTGGCTGTGTGTTACGGTGTTGTCTGGCTCTGTGTTACGGTGCTGTGTGGCTCTCTGTTACGGTGCTGTGAGGGCTCTGTGTTACGGTGCTGTGAGGGCTCTGTGTTACGATGCTGTCTGGCTCTGTGTTACCGTGCTGTAAGGCCCCATGTGTTACGGTGCTGTCTGGCTCTGTGTTATGGTGTGAGGCCCTCATGATATGAGTTATGGTGTTGTGAGGCCCTCATGATGTGTTATGGTGTTGTGAGGCCCTCATGATATGTGTATGTTGTGTTGTCAAGCCCTCATGATGTGTGTTATGGTGTTGTGAGGCCCTCATGATGTGTGTTATGGTGCTGTGAGGCCCTCATGATATGTGTTATGGTGTTGTGAAGCCCTCCTGATGTGTTATGGTGTTGTGAGGCCCTCATGATGTGTGTTATGGTGCTGTGAGGCCCTCATGATATGTGTATGTTGTGTTGTGAAGCCCTCATGATGTGTGTTATGGTGCTGTGAGGCCCTCATGATATGTGTTATGGTGTTGTGAGGCCCTCATAATATGTGTATGTTGTGTTGTGAAGCCCTCATGATGTGTATTATGGTGCTGTGAGGCCCTCGTAATATGTGTATGCTGTGTTGTGAGGCCCTCATGATGTGTGTTATGGTGCTGTGAGGCTCTCATGATATGTGTATGTTGTGTTGTGAGGCCCTCATGATGTGTGTTATGGTGCTGTGAGGCCCTCATGATATGTGTTATGGTGCTGTGAGGCCCTCATAATATGTGCATGTTGTGTTGTGAGGCCCTCATGATGTGTGTTATGGTGTTGTGAGGCCCTCATGATATGTGATATGGTGTTGTGAGGCCCTCATGATGTGTGTTATGGTGCTGTGAGGCCCTCATGATATGTGTATGTTGTGTTGTGAAGCCTTCATGATGTGTGTTATGGTGCTGTGAGGCCCTCATAATATGTGTATGCTGTGTTGTGAGGCCCTCATGATGTGTTTTATGGTATTGTAAAGCCCTCATGATGTGTGTTATGGTGTGAGGACCTCATGATGTTTGTTATGGTGTTGTGAGGCCTCATGATGTGTTATGGTGTGAGGCCCTCATGGTGTGTATCATGGTGTTGTGAGGCCCTCATGGTGTGTGTTATGGTGTTATGAGTTCCTCATGATATGTGTTATGGTATTGTGAGGTCCTCATGATGTGTTATGGTGTTGTGTGGCCTCATGATGTGTTATGGTGTGAGGCCCTCATTATGTGTGTTATGGTGTTGTGAGGCCCTCATGGTGTGTGTTATGATGTTATGAGTTCCTCTTCATATGTGTTATGGTGTTGTGAGGTCCTCATGATATGTTTATATGGTATTATGAGGCCCTCATGATGTGTGTTATGGTGTTGTCAGGTCCTCATGATGTGTGTTATGGTGTTGTGTGACCCTCATGATATGTTTATATGGTGTTATGAGGCCCTCATAATGTGTTATGAGGATACCATGCTGTATGTTATGGTGTGAGGCTACCATGAGGAACCATGTGTAGTTCATGAGAAAAGCTTCTCTCTCTCTCTCTCTCTCTCTCTCTCTCTCTCTCTCTCTCTCTCTCTCTCTCTCTCTCTCTCTCTCTCTCTCTCTCTCTCACATATCTGGGTATGGTGATTATGGTAACCTAGAAGTTATAGTATCTTGTTATTGTATAGTGCCCTGGTGTTATAGTGTCCTGCTGTTGTTATAGTGTCTTGGTGTTGTTATAGTGTCCTGGTGTTGTTATAGTGTCCTGGTGTTGTTATAGTGTCCTGGTGTTGTTATAGTGTCCTGCTGTTGTTATAGTGTCTTGGTGTTGTTATAGTGTCCTGGTGTTGTTATAGTGCCCTGGTGTTGTTATAGTGTCCTGCTGTTGTTATAGTGTCCTGGTGTTGTTATAGTGTCCTGGTGTTGTTATAGTGTCCTGCTGTTGTTATAGTGTCCTGGTGTTGTTATAGTGTCCTGGTGTGTTAAGTGTCCTGTTTTTATAGTGTCTGGTGTTGTTATAGTGTCCTGGTGTTGTTATAGTGTCCTGGTGTTGTTATAGTGTCCTGTGTTGTTATAGTGTCTTGGTGTTGTTATAGTGTCCTGGTGTTGTTATAGTGTCCTGGTGTTGTTAT
Source organism: Panulirus ornatus (assembly GCF_036320965.1). Classification (NCBI taxonomy): domain Eukaryota; kingdom Metazoa; phylum Arthropoda; class Malacostraca; order Decapoda; family Palinuridae; genus Panulirus; species Panulirus ornatus. The sequence continues at coordinate 4,711,186 of NC_092250.1, read as the reverse complement.
AGTGTCTGGTGTTGTTATAGTGCCCTGGTGTTGTTATAGTGTCCTGGTGTTGTTATAGTGTCCTGGTGTTGTTTAGTGTCTTGTGTTGTTATAGTGTCCTGGTGTTGTTATAGTGTCCTGTGTTGTTTAGTGTCTTGGTGTTGTTATAGTGTCCTGGTGTTGTTATAGTGCCCTGGTGTTGTTATAGTGTCTTGGTGTTGTTATAGTGTCCTGGTGTTGTTATAGTGTCTGTGTTGTTATAGTGTCCTGGTGTTGTTATAGTGTCCCTGGTGTTGTTATAGTGTCCTGGTGTTGTTATAGTGTCCTGGTGTTGTTATAGTGTCCTGGTGTTGTTATGTGTCCTGGTGTTGTTATAGTGTCCTGGTGTTGTTAGTGTCTTGGTGTTGTTATAGTGTCCTGGTGTTGTTATAGTGCCCTGGTGTTGTTATAGTGTCCTGCTGTTGTTATAGTGTCTTGGTGTTGTTATAGTGCCCTGGTGTTGTTATAGTGTCCTGCTGTTGTTATAGTGTCTTGGTGTTGTTATAGTGTCTTGGTGTTGTTATAGTGCCCTGGTGTTGTTATAGTGTCCTGGTGTTGTTAGTGTCTTGGTGTTGTTATAGTGTCCTGGTGTTGTTATAGTGTCTGGTGTTGTTAAGTGTCTGGTGTTGTTATAGTGTCTGGTGTTGTTATAGTGTCCCTGGTGTTGTTATAGTGTCCTGCTGTTGTTATAGTGTCCTGCTGTTGTTATAGTGTCTTGGTGTTGTTATAGTGTCCTGGTGTTGTTATAGTGTCCTGGTGTTGTTATAGTGTCCTGGTGTTGTTATAGTGTCCTGGTGTTGTTATAGTGTCCTGGTGTTGTTATAGTGTCCTGGCTGTTGTTATAGTGTCTTGGTGTTGTTATAGTGTCCTGGTGTTGTTATAGTGTCCTGGTGTTGTTATAGTGTCCTGGTGTTGTTATAGTGTCTTGGTGTTGTTATAGTGTCCTGGTGTTGTTATAGTGTCCTGGTGTTGTTATAGTGTCTTGGTGTTGTTATAGTGTCCTGGTGTTGTTATAGTGTCCTGGTGTTGTTATAGTGTCCTGGTGTTGTTATAGTGTCCTGGTGTTGTTATAGTGTCCTGGTGTTGTTATAGTGTCCTGGTGTTGTTATAGTGTCCTGCTGTTGTTATAGTGTCCTGGTGTTGTTATAGTGTCCTGGTGTTGTTATAGTGTCCTGGTGTTGTTATAGTGTCCTGCTGTTGTTATAGTGTCCTGCTGTTGTTATAGTGTCCTGGTGTTGTTATAGTGTCCTGGTGTTGTTATAGTGTCCTGGTGTTGTTATAGTGTCCTGGTGTTGTTATAGTGTCCTGGTGTTGTTATAGTGTCCTGGTGTTGTTATAGTGTCCTGGTGTTGTTATAGTGTCCTGGTGTTGTTATAGTGTCCTGGCTGTTGTTATAGTGTCCTGGTGTTGTTATAGTGTCCTGGTGTTGTTATAGTGTCCTGGTGTTGTTATAGTGTCCTGGTGTTGTTATAGTGTCCTGGTGTTGTTATAGTGTCCTGGTGTTGTTATAGTGTCCTGGTGTTGTTATAGTGTCTTGGTGTTGTTATAGTGTCCTGGTGTTGTTATAGTGTCTGGTGTTGTTATAGTGTCCTGCTGTTGTTATAGTGTCTTGGTGTTGTTATAGTGTCCTGGTGTTGTTATAGTGTCTTGGTGTTGTTATAGTGTCCTGGTGTTGTTATAGTGTCCTGGTGTTGTTATAGTGTCCTGGTGTTGTTATAGTGTCCTGGTGTTGTTATAGTGTCCTGGTGTTGTTATAGTGTCCTGGTGTTGTTATAGTGTCCTGGTGTTGTTATAGTGTCCTGGTGTTTGTTATAGTGTCTTGGTGTTTGTTATAGTGTCCTGGTGTTGTTATAGTGTCCTGGTGTTGTTAGTGTCTTGGTGTTGTTATAGTGTCCTGGTGTTGTTATAGTGTCTTGGTGTTGTTATAGTGTCCTGGTGTTGTTATAGTGTCCTGGTGTTGTTAGTGTCTTGGTGTTGTTATAGTGTCCTGCTGTTGTTATAGTGTCCTGGTGTTGTTATAGTGTCCTGGTGTTGTTATAATGTCCTGGTGTTGTTATAGTGTCTTGGTGTTGTTATAGTGTCTTGGTGTTGTTATAGTGTCCTGGTGTTGTTATAGTGTCCTGGTGTTGTTACAGTGTCTTGGTGTTGTTATAGTGTCTTGGTGTTGTTATAGTGTCCTGGTGTTGTTATAGTGTCTTGGTGTTGTTATAGTGTCTTGGTGTTGTTATAGTGTCCTGGTGTTGTTATAGTGTCTTGGTGTTGTTATAGTGTCTTGGTGTTGTTATAGTGTCCTGGTGTTGTTATAGTGTCTTGGTGTTGTTATAGTGTCCTGGTGTTGTTGTTATAGTGTCCTGGTGTTGTTATAGTGTCCTGGTGTTGTTATAGTGTCCTGGTGTTGTTGTTATAGTGTCCTGCTTATAGTGTTTGATATTTTAGTTATGTTGTCCTGGTTGTGTTGTTACTTGGTCCTGGTTATGGTGTTGCGGTGTCTGGACGTGTTACGGTGCCCTGGTGGTGTTTTTCGTATGGTGTCCTAGACGTGTTACGGTGCCCTGGTGGTTTTCCTTATGATGTCCTGGAGATGCTCCGGTGTCCTGGACGTGTTACGGTGCCCTGGTGGTGTTTTTGAAGGTGTCCTGGAGATGTTGTCGTGTCCTGGACGTGTTACGGTGTCCTGGAGATTTTACGGTGCCTTGGATGTGTTGCGGTGTCCTGGTGGTGTTTCGTATTGTGTCCTGGAGATGTTACGGTGTCCTGGAGATGTTACGGTGCCCTGGGAGATGTTACGGTGCCCAGGAAATGTTAAGGTGTCCTGGGAGATGTTACGGTGCCCTGGAGATGTTACGGTGCCCTGGGAGATGTTACGGTGCCCAGGAAATGTTAAGGTGTCCTGGGAGATGTTACGGTGCCCTGGAGATGTTACGGTGCCCTGGGAGGTGTTACGGTGTCCTGGGGGATGTTAAGGTGTCCTGGGAGATGTTACGGTGTCCTGGGGGATGTTAAGGTGTCCTGGGAGATGTTACGGTGTCCTGGGAGATGTTACGGTGCCCTGGGAGGTGTTACGGTGCCCTGGAGAGCGGGGGTTAAGGAGACACATTAACTGACTGTTCCGCAGCCTCGTTGCAGCTGGTGGACCTGGGGCAGCCCGCCCACAGCTGGGGCAGCGCCCCCGGCTGCCGCCCTCAGGAGGCGGCCTGCCCGGGCGGCTGCGGGCGGCGGGGGCGTTGCGTGGGCGGCCTGGAGCACCCGGAGTGTGAGTGCGACCCCGGGTGGGCGGGGTCGAGGGCCTGCGACACGCCCACCGTGCCCGCCGCCCTTGGGAGGTCGTCGTACGCGAAGGTGGCGCTGTCGTTCGCTCCAGCGCCCCGGGTCGTGAGCGTCCAGCTGAGGGTGAGGACGCGCGGACCTCGCCACGGCCTCCTTCTGCACCTCGCCGGCCACCACCGCGCCTCAGCCCTCACCATACACGTAGGTCTTCGCTCCACCCACACACACCGGGCTTTAGGGCTTCCCCCACACACACACCGGGCCATAGGGCTTTCCCCCCCCCCACACACACCTACCCATAGGGCCTCCCCCCCACACACACCTACCCATAGGGCTTCCCCCCCCACACACACACCTATCCATAGGGCTTCCCCCCTACACACACACCTGCCATATATATATGATGAATATACCCTGCACGACGCAGATCTTGGAAGAGCTTCTGAGTCCCTCCTGTAGCAGTGCTGTCATGTCCTCCTCCCACAGCTGCGAGGCGGCGTTGCCTGTGCCTCAGTGTCGGGGTCGAGGAGGAGGTCGGCGACGTCGCGGGGCGTGTGCGTCGAGGGACGCCCTTTGGGCGACGGCGAGTGGCACACCGTCAGAGCGGAGCGTCATGGCCACAACCTGGTGGTCAGCGTCGACGACGGAGACGCCCCGCGACGCAATGTGTCGCTGGCGTCGCTCATGGTGCCCTCGGGAGGCGACGACGACGACGCCGACGACACCTCCAAGCCGCCCGCGCCCTTGGACGTGGACAAACACGACGCGGTGACGGTGGGCGGCGTGCCCGAATTCGCTGGGGTCAGCTTGCTCTCCGTCCACGATGACCTCCGAGACAGTAAGTACGTGGCGCCGTTTCGTGACCTGTCTCTTCCCCCGTCACACGCCAGTCCTGGCCCTCTTACGGAACCACACTTTCCGTCTATATCCAACCGTCATATACCCGTCCATGCCTGGCCCTGGTTACAGAGACGGGCGTCGCACGACGTCCTGTCTCTCAGAACGGCGGGGTGAGTGGGAGAACAGAGTGGGTGAGTGGGTTAACAGAGTGGGTGAGAGACAAGCAACAACCAGTGGTGCTTGAATGAGGACGTAGTGCATCTGACTGACTGACTGGCTGACTGTGACAAGTGGGGTGCCACAGGGATCATCTCTGCGACCCCGCCCACTCATCACACCCACCACCCCCTCGCCGTAGTTTGGGTTATGCCTGTGGTCTGTTGATTGAACGCATCGGGAGAGATTGGACACTTGTTCGTGGCCCGGACCCACCCATTCATCACACCCACCACCCCGCCGTAGTTTGGGTTATGCCTGTGGTCTGTTGATTGAACGCATCGGGAGAGATTGGACACTTGTTCACGACGACCCGGAATGAACAGAGGATAAGGTACGAGGCTGACTAACGAAGGAATGACAAATAGATTTAGGGACAAACTAATCCATTTTGCTGATTGGAGGTTTAGGTATGGATTTAGGGTGTCTCGCTAGGTTTGTAGGTTGCACAACGAACCGAATGTGTGGCTTCCTACTCAGAAATATGATCATACCACGAAAAACTGCACTATAACTTTTTTTTTATGGCGTCTTGGTCATCATTTGGAGTGCGTTGTTCGCTCCAAGTCTCAAAGACGAAGGAGAAAGGTAGAATGAGTACATAGAAGAGCAACAAAGCTGCTTCCCTCACAAAGCTAGAAGACTCATGTAGGGACAACCAGAATTGCAGATAATTTTTTTTCTTTCTAAGCACAGACTCAAATTGTAGGGGCGATAACTACGTATCATTGCCTTTTAAAACACGACTTAACATATATATTTCCAATTATCAAAAGTTATTTATAAATAAGTATGGTCTGGGAGGAAATTTTTTTTTTTTATATATGTACTTGGAATCTAATGCAAAGTCACCCTAGGGTGTCTGACTCTCGACGATACACTACAATATATTTTTTCCAAATCGCACTTTCCTATGGAATACCCATGGCAGTATACCTCTACACCCTCTCCCTCTCTATGCTGGGCCCTCTCGGCCATATTCCTACCAGCTGGTGAGCCGGAGGGAGAGGTGGGTTTGAGGAAGGAACCAGCCCCTTACGCCTCCACACCCACACCCACCCCCACACCTGCAACATCCCATCTATCTCGATAGATAAGGAATTCAGGATTGTAATGCCACGCCCTTTATCACCTCGTTGTCATAGACCGCCTCATCTTTTATCTGAGAGAGAGAGAGAGAGAGAGAGAGAGAGAGAGAGAGAGAGAGAGGGCGTGACTGGCACGGGACATGGGGGGGCGGCGCCCCATGGTTGGTCCCGTCACGCCCCCAGTGTTGGTCGCAGATGTTGACGGTGAGGGAGGTGGTGGAAGTAGACGGGAGGAAGCCAAGTGTGAGGAAAACAGGCGTGAGGGAGCCAGAGTTAGAAATCCAAAAGGAGGGAGGGAGGGAAGGGTCAGCAGTGGTCCACTGGAGGGAGGGAGGGAAGTCTACGCAGTGGTCCACTGGAGGGAGGGAGGGAAGTGTAAGCAGTGGTCCACTGAAGGGAAGGGTCAGCAGTGGCCCACTGGAGGGAGGGAGGGTGTCAGCTGCGGTCCACTGGCGGGAGGGAGGGAGGGAAGAGTCAGCAGTGGTCCACTGAAGGGAGGGAAGGAAGTCAGATATGTACACAAATCATGCAGAAGTTGTAGTTGTGATGGCCATAACTTCATCTTTAAAAAGTACAAACTCTCTCTCTAGGTTTATCCACCCTCAGTGGACCTCCACTTCTCCTCCACCTCCCTTCCACCTCCTTCTCCCTCCCCCACAAAGCACTCCTCCTCCTTGACCTGCTCACCACTGTCGCCCCATATATATACATTTCCCCACCCCATGTTCCACTCGATCCGAATTCGTCTTTTCTCTCTATTTCACAGCCACCCATCCCAAGGTCATGTCTGTCAAATCTGGGGTTTTATCTGGCCATTATGTAGGAATCTATTCCCATCTTTATTCATGAGCCAACTTACACATAACCATGTTTATTCATGAGCCAATTGACACATAGCCATGTTTATTCATGAACCAATTTACACTTAACCATGTTTATTCATGAGCCAATTGACACATAACCATGTTTATTCATGAGCCAACTCACACCTAACGTTTGTGGAAAGGAGGGAGGAAAGTCTGTTACACGTACCCTCACACACACATACACACGATGGTGGAGCCTTTAGGATCTATTCGCCAGCTGCGTTTCGTTGCGTTTTTGGTTCCCCAGAGCCGCTGATCTTCTTGATCCGGGCGAACGACCAAGTCGGAAAAAGCCTTTGGTGTCCTTAACCTCTTGTTTTATTTATCTTTTTTTTTTTAAGGGGGTGATGATGAGGGAGGGGGATAAGCGAGCAAGGAGGAGTATTGGTATATAACCTTTATAGATTAGACCTAAACGACCATCCACAGTTGGTCTAGATCCATGATTGGTGGAATTGAACTGGGAAGTCCAAAGAGGATAGAACACGGTGGAAGGATGACGTACTTTGGAGTTAAGCTGAAGGAATGATGTTGGAGGGTGTGTGAAAGGTGGAACTTTTGGTGGAATTCAACTCGAAAGTCCAAAGAGGATAGAACACGGTGGAAGGATGACGCACTTTGGAGTTAAGCTGAAGGGATGATGTTGGCGGGGGGGGGGGGGGTGAAAGGGGAACTTTGGAGATGATAGCGAGTGTAAAACACCCTCCCCCCTCCCCTCTTTCCTCCCCTCCCACCCTCGTACAATCAGACTAGGTAATTACACACACACACACACACACACACACACACACACACACGCCCAAGGGGCCTTCAAAGGATCGTCTCTTCCTCCCTCCCTCACCCAGATGCGCTTGTCCCCCCACCTTCAAAGAAGATGGATTTCTTTCAAAGATCAGAACCTTTTTTGAGGGTCTGGAGGTAAGAGAGAGAGAGAGAGAGAGAGAGAGAGAGAGAGAGAGAGAGAGAGAGAGAGAGAGAGAGAGAGAGAGAGAGAGAGGATCGTTGGAGTCTTCCGCCGGTGACCCTAGTACCCATTGCCTTGACCCCCCCCATTTCCATTCTTCCCCTTAGGCTGTGTGGATGACCTTCGCGTGTCAGGTCGGCCGCTGCCCTTGCCCCCAGCCGTGAATGGGACCGACTGGGGTCAGGTCACGACCTCAGAGGGCGTGACCCGCGGGTGCCAGGCAGCTGACGCCTGTGTGAACATCACCTGCGCGCCCCCACTCTCCTGCACCAGCACCTGGGGCCAAGCCTCCTGCAGGTACGTACTGGGCCAAGCCTCCTGCAGGTACGTGCTGGGCCAAGCCTCCTGCAGATACGTGCTGGGCCAAGTCTCCTGCAGGTACGTAGTGGGCCAAGCCTCCTGCAGGTACGTAGTGGGCCAATCCTCCTGAAGGTACGTATTGGGCCAAACCTCCTGCAGGTACGTACTGGGCCAAGCCTCCTGCAGGTACGTGCTGGGCCAAGCCTCCTGCAGGTACGTACTGGGCCAAGCCTCCTGCAGGTACATACTGGGCCAAGCCTTCTGCAGGTACGTACTAGGCCAAGCCTCCTGCAGGTTCGTACTGGGCCAAGCCTCTTGCAAGTACGTACTGGGCCAAGCCTCCTGCAGGTACGTACTGGGCCAGGCCTCCTGCAGGTACGTGCTGGGCCAAGCCTCGTGCAGGTACGTATTGGGCCAAGCCTCCTGCAGGTACGAATTGGGCCAAACCTCCTGCAGGTACGTAATGGGCCAATCCTCCTGCAGGTACGTATTGGGCCAAGCCTCCTGCAGGTACGTTCTTGGCCAAGTCTCCTGCAGGTACGTACTGGGCCAAGCCTCCTGCAGGTACGTATTGGGCCAAGCCTTCTACAGGTACGTACTGGGCCAAGCCTCCTGCAAGTACGTACTGGGCCAAGCCTCCTGCAGGTACGTACTGGGCTAAGCCTCCTGCAGGTACGTACTGGGCCAAGCCTCTTGCAGGTACGTACTGGGCCAAGCCTCCTGCAGGTACGTACTGGGCTAAGCCTCCTGCAGGTACGTGCTGGGCTAAGCCTCCTGCAGGTACGTACTGGGCCAAGCCTCCTGCAGGTACGTACTGGGCCAAGCCTCCTGCAGGTACGTGCTGGGCCAAGTCTCCTGCAGGTACGTACTGGGCCAATCCTCCTGCAGGTACGTACTGGGCCAAGCCTCCTGTAGGTACGCACCAGGCCAAGCCTCCTGCAGGTACGTACTGGGCCAAGCCTCCTGCAGGTACGTGCTGGGCCAAGCCTCCTGTAGATACGTACTAGGCCAAGCCTCCTGCAGGTACGTACTAGGCCAAGCCTCCCGTAGATACGTACTAGGCCAAGCCTCCTGCAGGTACGCACTAAGCCAAGCCTCCTGCAGGTACGTCCTGGGCCAAGCCTCCTGCAGGTATGTATGGAGCCAAGCCTCCTGCAGGTACGTACTGGGCCAAGCCCCCTGCAGGTACGTCCTGGGCCAAGCCTCCTGCAGGTACGCACTAAGCCAAGCCTCCTGCAGGTACGTCCTGGGCCAAGCCTCCTGCAGGTATGTATGGAGCCAAGCCTCCTACAGGTACGTCCTGGGCCAAGCCTCCTGCAGGTATGTATGGGGCCAAGCCTCCTGCAGGTACGTCCTGGACCAAGCCTCCTGCAGGTACGTATTGGGCCAAGCCTCCTGCAGGTACGTACTGGGCCAAGCCCCCTGCAGGTACGTACTGGGCCAAGCCTCCTGCAGGTACGTACTGGGCCAAGCCTTCTGCAAGTACGTATTGGGCCAAGCCTCCTGCAGGTACGTACTGGGCCAAGCCTCCTGCAGGTACGTACTGGGCCGAGCCTCCTGCAGGTACGTACTGGGCCAAGCCTCCTGCAAGTACGTATTGGGCCAAGCCTCCTACAGGTACGTACTCGGCCAAGCCTCCTGCAGGTACGCACCAGGCCAAGCCTCCTGCAGGTACGTACTGGACCAAGCCTCCTGCAGGTATGTATGGGGCCAAGCCTCCTGCAGGTACGTCCTGGGCCAAGTCTCCTGCAGGTACGTACTGGGCCAAGCCTCCTGCAGGTGGTTCAGGAAGTCACCGGGCGGGCCACACCCCTGCTGACCGCTGCTGTCTTCCTCCCCAGCTGTGGTCCGGGGCGGCAGCTGGTGAGCCGCGCGTGCGAGGACCTCAACGAGTGCCTTTGGAGTCCGTGTCTCCACGGCGGGTCCTGCCACAACCTGAGGCCCGGCTACTTGTGTGTGTGCGGCCCGGGCCACACCGGCGACCACTGCCAGTGGGCCACACTCACCCCTGAGGGCCATCCGCTGAGGACCCCCGCTGGGGCGGCGGTGATGGCCATCTCACTCCTCCTGCTGGGTCAGTCTCCCGCGTTGCCCAGGTCTTAGAACTTCGACGCGTAAAGCGTCCCTCTCAATTATGCCTTAGTAAACCTCGTAATACATCTTCTATTTGTCGTATTGAAATGGCTTGAGAATAATCGTAGTAATTAGTTTAATATCTAACGATGTCGGGGGAGATGTGAGAGAGGGAGGAAAGCCTTCGACCTCTCCGATCTCCTCCTTCACCATGTTCTTCGTGGGCTCCAACCATCCTCTTCTCTCTCTTCTTCGTTCGCCCGCTCCACCAGTGATCGTCGGCGTGGCCTTCTTCGTCCGTCTGCACCGCCAGTGGCTTCGCCGGACGCTGGCTGGGCGGCAGGTGGGCGGGGACCACAAGGCCATCGCGACGGTGAAGGGCGGGGCGGTCGATGAGGGCGGAGGAGGAGGAGGAGGGCGAGGGCGGAAGCAGCAGCTTCGGCGGGAACCCGACCCCATCACCTTCCTCCAGTGCCTCAAGTATAACCTTCGTCACGCGCGCCCGCCCTCCTGCGGGCAAGGTAGAGTGTCTCTCGACGGCGATCTCAACGAGGTATCAAAGGTCTTGTGGGATCTGTGCCTCTATCCCGAGGCGAATCATCGTCCGGGATCGTGCGTGTCAAAGATCATAAGTGAAATGACATTGAGTTCTGTGTCATTCAGTCTTAAATGCTTCTTGTGCCATCTGTTCTTCCCTTAACTCTCCTCATCTCTTGATCTAATCCCCCGTATCCTTTCTTTGGGTGTCCTGCAGACGAGGACGCCCTCCAGCAGGACCCTGGCCTCGCCAGCTACCTGGAGGCGCCGCCTCTGCCCGACCTTCCAGCCGGTGGTCCACTTCTGCCGCGGGACGACCTCAGGGCTTACGCCTACGAGGGCGAGGGGTCGTCAGCAGGCTCACTCACCTCGGCCATATCAGGTCAGAGGGTCTCGAACCTTAGTGCAGTTGCCCTGGTCTTCGCCAGGCGTACTATGTCATCATCATGATAATGTCTTCCTCCTCCTATTCGCTCTCATTTTCTTTATTATTAGCAGTTGTGCTAACCACTACACCGCAGACTCCCAGGATTGCACGACCCCATACATCCTGCCAATAGGGACACAGCTCGTACAGCAGACCAGTCTCACCTTAACTGTAATCCCATCCACTCCAGTCGCTTTGCCGTACTTCACCTCACGCAAGGTTTTCACTACCTCCTCTCCTTTCACCAAAGCATTTGCCAGGATTTTCTCTCTTCGCACTACCTCACTCATATCATCAGTTCCCTTTCTTTATCATTATCTTCCTACATTTAACTTTACGCAATTTTTCATTCTGGATTGTGTTATTGACCGTCACCCTCAGATCCTTCGAGTTCCCTTCCATAGCCCAATGTCTCTCAATGGTCTACCAATCCTTTCGTCAATCATCACTTTTTCCTAAATTTTTCGACTCATTTACCTGAATTCTTATGGTATCACACTTTATTCTAAATGCCCCAGAACTCATTATCACTGATTCTTATTATACGATAAGAAGTTGGATTATCCTTTGGCTAAATTCTCTACTGAGCAACACGTCTTATACGCTGGCTCTCCTTAGGGAAGTCTACAGTAGTGTTACAGTGTATCTCTCAGCATTTCGTGTTCACCTCAGCGTGTGGTAGGGTGTTTGATCTCAGTCACCGTCACTGGCAGGCCTTCGCGCGGAGGTGGACGAGGAGGGGAGCGGCATCAGACCCCTCATGACGGAGTTCCTGGAGGTGATGGACTTGTTGAAACACCTGCCGGAGGCCGCCAGGACCTCCCCGACGCTTCTTGGCAACAAGGGCGACGAGGAGGTGGCGAGGTCGTGCAACACGAGTCGTGGGTTGGGCCAGCCGCCGTCGCCCGCCACGCCACCGCACGTCGTCGTCGCCCTCGACCTACCCACGCCTGGGGTCAAGAGAGGCGTGGCGTCGCCCCTCGGCACTCAAACACCGCGACACCCGCTCACCAGACCAGCCTCGCCTCCTGCGAGTAAAGTGGAGCTCCCGACGACCACCTGCTGACGCGTCGCTACACGCAGAAGTCGCAGACGATCCAGATTAAACCAGGAGCTACTACGGCAGGAGGTCCCCGCGCCCCTCTGCTGGACCAGGCCCTCTCCCCCTTTAGAGGAGGAGTGAAGAAGGTCTTTGGATGCCGGAAGCAACCGATTTCGGGAAGTGTTGAGGGAAGGGCGTGTAGGACAAGCGAGGCTTCGAACTCTCACAGACGTGTCGAACACACGACCAGAATCTACCTGAAGGTGTTCTGTGGAAACTTGAGCTCCTCCCACCACCAGCATAGACGAGTTGAATCCCTCGTCGTGACACAGCGAAGAGGGAGGTCCTTCATGCAGCTAGCTAGACCCTGAGTGAAGACGGCCATACACCGCTTTAGCCTTGCCCCCTACAGGTGTGTGTGGGGTGTGGGGGAGGAATGGCATTAGCGCCCCAATTTATAACAGTGACGAACAACATGGAGGGTCAAGTACCGATGGAGGGTGATGCTTTCTCCCCCACTTGATGGCTGTCTCGTTTTCACCAAGATGTCGAGTGTGACTGATTGCCGGCGTCGTTGGCGAAGCCCCATGGCCATGTTAAGACCTCTGTCCATCACCTCCTGAAGAAGAGGAGGGAGGTCGGGGTCGTCATCAAAGGGCCATTGCCACAAGTTGGAAACGAACGTGAATTTACTAATGGGTCCGTTCTTACGAACGCCTTGCGAGTCCATGGCTTGGAAAGGGACGAACAGCTGTGGAGACTGCGACCTAGTGCTTTGGCGAGGACTGTGTGTGTGTGTGTGAATGACACAATTATCGTCACAATTATCATGAGTGGACAGTGGCTCTTCCAAAATGGACAGCTTTTCCTGGAAACTGCTCGACACAGTTTTACACCCAAAGTTTGAGTAGTGAGTGAACGCCATCCCCTTACCATATAAAAGAACCCACTTGTCTTTGAGTGAACGTTGAACGTAATTGTATTAAGACCCGTTCTTCCGTGTTAATGTTTGCTTCACTCCAGCGCAGCAGCAGTAACCCTTCCCTTCGTTTTCCATGAGCGAAAATGCGCTAAGGTTTAATAATAGCAAGAATCTCCATTGGATTGTGTGACTGTGTGTGAGACTAATTTCATATTATGAGTTACTGATGTTTCCACTTCGCTCTACCGGGGAAACAAGGTGTTTGGCATTACTACTTGATATTTTATACATTTCTAGAATATCTATATTAAATGTAACGAAAGAGATATATATATATATATATATAGTCTTTCATTTTTCCTTTTTTTTCTATTATGGTAAAATTGAGTGATTCGTGGAGACACGAAATGTGTCTTCCTCGCTGGTGGAGCCCCTGGTGACGCTCCAGTCACGTCTCGCGTCACCAGGATGTGTGGTGACGCTCCAGTCACGTCTCGCGTCACCAGGATGTGTGGTGACGCTCCAGTCTCGTCTCGCGTCACCAGGATGTGTGGTGACGCTCCAGTCTCGTCTCGCGTCACCAGGATGTGTGGTGACGCTCCAGTCTCGTCTCGCGTCACCAGGATGTGTGGTGACGCTGTAGTCACGTCTCGCGTCACCAGGGCGTGTGGTGACGCTGTAGTCTCGTCTCGCGTCACCAGGATGTGTGGTGACGCTGTAGTCACGTCTCGCGTCACCAGCATGTGTGGTGACGCTCCAGTCTCGTCTCGCGTCACCAGCATGTGTGGTGACGCTCCAGTCTCGTCTCGTGTCACCAGGATGTGTGGTGACGCTCTAGTCACGTCTCGCGTCACCAGGGCGTGTTACATGAGAGACAGACAGTGAGGCAAGAGATCAAGAAAAATATGTTCTAAAATGAATATAATCATGTCAGCTGATGTTTCCTGTCCAATTATTATTCTCTGTCATGAGCTAATTATGTAGGCCAGGACTCTGGCTGGTGCCCAGCGATGAAACTGGCAACCCATTTATATGTCATTTATGTGGAGGGATTTTTTTTTTTTGTGGAAGTATTTATCGTGTTGGAATGTGCTGGGGGACCGTGTCAAATGCTTTGTTGCCACTCGTACTGTGCGGGAGGGGGGCCCCTGTGTTTCGTTGAAGCCACTTTGAATGCGTTGCGTGAGGTTATGCACTGTGATAATAGAGTGATTAAGACTAATTCCATGTTGTGTTTGGTGGAATAAGGAATGCTATGCTTTAATCTGTTGTGGACCAGATTTTAGAAGAGTTTGGAGGCTGAAAATAGCAATGATGGTATTGGGCGGTGGGTGGTTTGGAAGGATTTTAGATAGGTGATATGTTGGCAAGTTTCCAGACGTTTGAGATTTCGTTGTATGAAAAGGAATGGCTGAAGTTATACCTCTTCGGGCTTGAACTGCCATGGAATCGAAGTGTTTTTTAGGTGTTTGAATTTGATATCGTCTTCATGGGATCTTCCAAAGGGTTTGAGGATATATTTGCACTGACAGTGTGAATAGGTTTGAGGGAAGGGAAGGTTTAGATGTGTTTTGTTGGTGGATTTCTCGTACTCTTTCTAATGAGTTCTGGGGTTCGGTTGTGGCTAGTTTTTGAATTGGAATTTATGAGTATTCTATGTGGGTTTTTTTTGGGGGGGGGCAAGGGGGTTTTACTGGTTTTGGAGGCAGAGGTAAACTTCATATATAGGGAGGTTAGGATTTCGGGAGAGAGATATATGTGTGTATATATGAACATCGGTCTTGTCTGTGACCCGATTTGCCTGTCCAGGATGCGAACCATGGCCAGGTCCCTTGTGTGACTGTTCAGTCAGCGGCCTTGACCACTACACCACGACGGGCCCCTAATTTTAGCTCATGATGATAAAAGCACCAGAGCCACAGAGGGTCACATGGATTCATACCACGCATTCGTACAGACAAACACATACGCGCAGATACACGCACACGTAGAACAGTATCGTACACACACACACACACACACACACACACACACACACACACACAAGAATGTTAAACTCTCGTAATTGATTTTTAAAGTTCGACTCAGCAAGTTTTTTCTTCCCCCAAAACGTCATCTTTAACAGTGAGGGATGGAGGAGGAGGAAGAGGAGGAGCAGGAGGAGGAGGAAGATGAGGAAGAGGAGGAGGAGGAAGAGGAGCAGGAGGAAGAGGAGCAAGAGGAGAGGGAAGAAGAGGAGGAAGAGGAGGAGGAGAAGGAAGAGGAAGAGGAGGAGGAGGGGGAGGAGGCAGCTGGGTGCCACACTGTACGGGAATTGGACGTCCCTCAGACACGTCTGGACCTGACCAGGTGATTGGTGGGTCAACCAGCCAATCACCGCCCTGGTAATGGGGGAACGAGGGAGCGTTGATTGTAGGGACAGCAAGGGCGGCGTCTCCCTCCTCCCTCCTCCTCCTCCTCCTCCTCCTTCAGGAGGGCCACATCAGCCTAGGGCCCTTACCTTACGTCTCCCTAGATCATAAATAGATCCGTAGAGGTTATGTTCACACGCTGTTAAACCCAGACTTTCACCCTTGTCTGTATCAGTCTGCACGGAGGAGGAGGAGGGAGGAAGAGAGCTGGTTAGAAGAAGAAAAACAACACGTCGAAACCCCCCCACACCTCCCCTCGTAAGAATGTGCAATTAGCGTTTAAGGTAGAGGTGAGTGGAATGAAGAATGCAAGACACCAAGAGTTCAATACACTATCCTCTTAGACACATGTTCCATTTTCCTTTGGAGGGAGGGAGGGACAGTGAAGAGAGAATATTCATCGACACCCCCGATAAGAATGTGCAATTAGCGTATAAGGTAGAGGTGAGTGGAATGAAGAATGCGAGACACCAAGAGTTCAATACACTGTCCTTTTAGACACATGTTCCATTTTCCTTTGGAGGGAGGGAGGGACAGGGAAGAGAGAATATTAGTCGACAGACCCCCGTAAGAATGTGCTATTAGCGTGTAAGGTAGAGGTGAGTGGAATGAAGAATGCGAGACACCAAGAGTTCAATACACTCTCCTCTTAGACACGTGTTCCATTTTCCTTTGGAAGGAGGGAGGGACAGGGAAGAGAGAATATTCATCGACACCCCCGTAAGAATGTGCTATTAGCGTATAAGGTAGAGGTGAGTGGAATGAAGAATGCGAGACACCAAGAGTTCAATACACTCTCCTCTTAGACACGTGTTCCATTTTCCTTTGGAGGGAGGGAGGGACAGGGAAGAGAGAATATTCTCCACCCGCTCCCCTCCTGTATTGTCGCTCTGTACAAAGAGGGGAGACAGTGGAGGGATGCGGCCAAGGGAGAGGGAGAGGGAGGGAGGGAGTGAGGGAGGGGTGTCTGCCTTCGAGGGTTCAGGGGGGAAGGAAGGGGGGAGCAAGGGGGAAGGGGTATGTTTGAATACGTGCGGTTGTGAAAAAGGAAGAGAGAGAGAGAGAGAGAGAGAGAGCGGTGTGCCACGTTTGACGGAAGAGTTTGAAGTGATCTGTCTGGTTCTCTCTCTCTCTCTCTCTCTCTCTCTCTCTCTCTCTCTCTCTCTCTCTCTCTCTCTCTCTCTGCGCGCGAGACAAAGTTGAAGGGTGAAGTGGCTCGGGGAACTTTCCAATGGTAAATTCCTGAGTTTGGAAGGGAGGGAAGGAGGGAGGGAAGGGAGGGGTAGATCGGATGGTGAGTGTGTGTGTGAGGGAGGGAGGGGACTCGTTGAGTTCGTAATGGTGAGCCAGAATGAGAGATTATGAGGTGGGTTTCTCTGTGTCCCTGCGAATCACAATGGAAGACAGAGATGTATGATGTATTTTTTTTTTAGATGTATGATGTATTTTTTCCTGTTGTTGTTGTCGAAGGTGAAAGTTTGGATGGTGAGGTTAGGAGGAATGGCCAAAAAAAAATGGGACATACATCGTGGAAGATGGTGGCAAAGAGCCAAACAGAGCCTGGGAATAAATGCAGAAACTTGAGAATGGAGAAGAGAGTGACTTTGGAATGTGAGTTTATGATACTAAAAGGGATCGAATACTACACTTTGATCATGCGTTTGAACTGTGTCATGCAGTAGGCGAGGCGTGGTTGTATGAGAAAGGGTAGAGGGTGGTGGAATGAAGAAGTCAAAATGCCTGTGAAGATAAAGAGAATGGTACATGGGTGGTATCGGTAGGGAAGGAGTGCGTGTGACTGGGAAGGTTACGCGAGAAAGCGTCAGGAGATCAAGGGAAAGGTGTGGGAAATGAAAGAAGAGGGGTAGAGAAAAGACAGGGAGAGATTGTGTCCATGATCATTAGGGAGAATAAAAGGACTTGTTTTGGAAAGAGAGTGGTACATGGATGGTATCTGTAGGGAAGGAGTGCGTGTGACTGGGAAGGTTACGCGAGAAAGCGTCAGGAGATCAAGGGAAAGGTGTGGGAAATGAAAGAAGAGGGGTAGAGAAAAGGCAGGGAGAGATTGTGTCCATGATCATTAGGGAGAACAAGAGGACCTGTTTTGGAAAGCAGTTGAAGCTGGCATAACCAGAGAACAACGTGGGATAAATGTGCGAAGGGAGGATGGCACGTGATCACAGAGGAAGAAGATGTGGAAAGAAGATGAAAATGAGTAATTTTTTGGAAAACCTCTCCATGAGTTTGGTGACTGGGAGGGCGATGTGGCGTGCCTGTGGCATGCGGAAAGGGAGAGAGAGACAGAGAGACAGAGAGAGAGAGAGAGAGA
>NC_092250.1:4681386-4683886 GCF_036320965.1 Panulirus ornatus | reverse complement strand
CTGAGTCAGGGGGTTGAGTGTTGCCGCCAGCCACCCCCTGAGTCTGGGGGTTGAGTGTTGCCGCCACCCCCTGAGTCAGGGGGGTTGAGTGTTTTCGCCCGCCACTCCCTGAGTCAGGGGGGTTGAGTGCTGCCGCCCACCGCCCCCTGAGTCAGGGGATAGAGTGTTGCCGCCCGCCACCCCCTGAGTCAGGGGGCTGAGTGTTGCCGCCCGCCACCCCCTGAGTCAGGGGGGTTGAGTGTTGCCGCCCGCCACTCCCTGAGTCAGGGGGGTTGAGTGTTGCCGCCCGGCACCCCCTGAGTCAGGGGGTTGAGTGTTACCGCCACCTCCTGAGTCAGGGGGTTGAGTGTTGCCGCCACCCCCTAAGTCAGGGGGTGGATTGTTGCCGCCACTCCCTGAGTCAGGGGGTGGAGTGTTGCCGCCACCACCCCCTGAGTCAGGGGTTGAGTGTTGCCGTCCGCCACCCCCTGAGTCAGGGGGGTTGAGTGTTGCCGCCCGCCACCCCCTGAGTCAGGTGGGTTGAGTGTTGCCGTCCGCCACCCCCTGAGTCAGGGGGTTGAGTGTTGCCGTCACCCCCTAAGTCAGGGGGTGGATTGTTGCCGCCACTCCCTGAGTCAGGGGGTGGAGTGTTGCCGCCACCACCCCCTGAGTCAGGGGTTGAGTGTTGCCGTCCGCCACCCCCTGAGTCAGGGGGGTTGAGTGTTGCCGCCCGCCACCCCCTGAGTCAGGTGGGTTGAGTGTTACCGTCACCCCCTGAGTCAGGGGGTTGAGTGTTGCCGTCCGCCACCCCTTGAGTCAGGGGGTTGGGTGTTGCCGCCATCCCCTGAGTCAAGGGGTTGAGTGTTGCCACCATCCCCTGTGTGTGTCAGGGGGTGAGTGTGGCTACCCCCTGTATCTCAGGGGTGAGTGTGGCTACCCCCTGTATCTCAGGGGTGAATGTGGCTGCCCCCTGTATTAGGGGGGGTGAGTGTGAGTGTGGCTATTCCCTGTGTAGTCAGTGTAGCTCCCTCTTGCCACGAGCCACCTACTTTTCCTCCCTGCGACACGCACGCACGCACGCACGTACGCACGCACGAACGCACGCACGTGCAGGTCAGGCTTTGGCAAAGCCGATGGGCCACGTATTACTTTTGCCTATTAGTGTTGCGTATTACTTTTGCCTATTAGTGTTGCGTATTACTTTTGCCTATTAGTGTTGCGTATTACTTTTGCCTATTAGTGTTGCGTATTACTTTTGCCTATTAGTGTTGCGTATTACTTTTGCCTATTAGTGTTGCGTATTACTTTTGCCTATTAGTGTTGCGTATTACTTTTGCCTATTAGTGTTGCGTATTACTTTTGCGTATTACTTTTGCCTATTAGTGTTGCGTATTACTTTTGCCTATTAGTGTTGCGTATTACTTTTGCCTATTAGTGTTGCGTATTACTTTTGCCTATTAGTGTTGCGTATTACTTTTGCCTATTAGTGTTGCGTATTACTTTTGCCTATTAGTGTTGCGTATTACTTTTGCCTATTAGTGTTGCGTATTACTTTTGCCTATTAGTGTTGCGTATTACTTTTGCCTATTAGTGTTGCGTATTACTTTTGCCTATTAGTGTTGCGTATTACTTTTGCCTATTAGTGTTGCGTATTACTTTTGCCTATTAGTGTTGCGTATTACTTTTGCGTATTACTTTTGCCTATTAGTGTTGCGTATTACTTTTGCCTATTAGTGTTGCGTATTACTTTTGCCTATTAGTGTTGCGTATTACTTTTGCCTATTAGTGTTGCGTATTACTTTTGCCTATTAGTGTTGCGTATTACTTTTGCCTATTAGTGTTGCGTATTACTTTTGCCTATTAGTGTTGCGTATTACTTTTGCCTATTAGTGTTGCGTATTACTTTTGCCTATTAGTGTTGCGTATTACTTTTGCGTATTACTTTTGCCTATTAGTGTTGCGTATTACTTTTGCCTATTAGTGTTGCGTATTACTTTTGCCTATTAGTGTTGCGTATTACTTTTGCCTATTAGTGTTGCGTATTACTTTTGCCTATTAGTGTTGCGTATTACTTTTGCCTATTAGTGTTGCGTATTACTTTTGCCTATTAGTGTTGCGTATTACTTTTGCCTATTAGTGTTGCGTATTACTTTTGCGTACTACTTTTGCGTATTACTTTTGCGTATTACTTTTGCGTATTACTTTTGCGTATTACTTTTGCGTATTACTTTTGCGTATTACTTTTGCCTATTAGTGTTGCGTATTACTTTTGCGTATTACTTTTGCGTATTACTTTTGCGTATTACTTTTGCCTATTAGTGTTGCGTATTACTTTTGCCTATTAGTGTTGCGTATTACTTTTGCGTATTACTTTTGCGTATTACTTTTGCGTATTACTTTTGCGTATTACTTTTGCCTATTAGTGTTGCGTATTACTTTTGCCTATTAGTGTTGCGTATTACTTTTGCGTATTACTTTTGCCTATTAGTGTTGCGTATTACTTTTGCCTATTAGTGTTGCG
>NC_092250.1:4668886-4673886 GCF_036320965.1 Panulirus ornatus | reverse complement strand
CGTCCATTGTCTGTCTGTCTGTCTGCCTGTCCATGGAGTGGGAGCCAGACACCCCGTCCATTGTCTGTCTGTCTGTCTACCTGCCTGTCCATGGAGTGGGAGCCAGACACCGTCCATTGTCTGTCTGTCTGTCTGTCTACCTGCCTGTCCATGGTGTGGGAGCCAGACACCGTCCATTGTCTGTCTGTCTACCTGCCTGTCAATGGTCTGGGAGCCAGACACCGTCCATTGTCTGTCTGTCTACCTGCCTGTCCATGGAGTGGGAGCCAGACACCCCGTCCATTGTCTGTCTGTCTACCTGCCTGTCCATGGAGTGGGAGCCAGACACCCTGTCCATTGTCTGTCTGTCTGTCTATCTGCCTGTCCATGGTGTGGGAGCCAGACACCGTCCATTGTCTGTCTGTCTACCTGCCTGTCAATGGTCTGGGAGCCAGACACCGTCCATTGTCTGTCTGTCTACCTGCCTGTCCATGGAGTGGGAGCCAGACACCCCGTCCATTGTCTGTCTGTCTACCTGCCTGTCCATGGAGTGGGAGCCAGACACCCTGTCCATTGTCTGTCTGTCTGTCTATCTGCCTGTCCATGGTGTGGGAGCCAGACACCCCGTCCATTGTCTGTCTGTCTGTCTACCTGCCTGTCCATGATGTAAGAGACAGACACCGTCCATTGTCTGTCTGTCTGTCTACCTGCCTGTCTATGGTGTAGGAGCCAGACACCCCGTCCATTGTCTGTCTGTCTGTCTACCTGCCTGTCCATGATGTAAGAGACAGACACCGTCCATTGTCTGTCTGTCTGTCTACCTGCCTGTCCATGGTGTGGGAGCCAGACACCGTCCATTGTCTGTCTGTCTGTCTACCTGCCTGTCCATGATGTAAGAGACAGACACCGTCCATTGTCTGTCTGTCTGTCTACCTGCCTGTCCATGGTGTGGGAGCCAGACACCGTCCATTGTCTGTCTGTCTGTCTGTCTGTCCATGGTCTGGGAGCCAGACACCGTCCATTGTCTGTCTGTCTGTCTACCTGCCTGTCCATGGTGTGGGAGCCAGACACCCCGTCCATTGTCTGTCTGTCTGTCTGTCTGTCTGCTTTCCTGTCCATATGAATTATGTGGGTAGGTGAGGGCAGTGGACCCTCTCCATGTATAAACCACTTACCGAAGACCACGTCCCCCCCCTATCTCTGGGGTCATTATCAGGGACCATATATTCACCCTCTCTGGGGGGTCGTCTTCTCTGGGGTGGGTTGGTTAGGTGGTCTTCACGGGGTTTGTTTAGCCGCCCCCAGGGGCGAGGCTGGGGTCATGAAGGGGGGGATGGGATGATGATGGGTCAAGGCGAAGATGGGGGACCTGTTGTATGGGGGGAGGGGGAGGCTTGAGGAAGGGGGGGTCGGCCTCTTGTTCACTAGGTGGGGGGGGGGGTACTGGCCAGTCACCAGGGGAAGTACCTGGTTGACCAGGGGCAGTACAGGTTCCTGGTTGACCAGGGGGGGGGGTACTGGCCAGTCACCAGGGGAGGTACCTGGTTGACCAGGGGCAGTACAGGTTCCTGGTTGACCAGGGGGCAGTACAGGTACCTGGTTGACCAGGGGCAGTACAGGTTCCTGGTTGACCAGGGGGCAGTACAGGCTCCTGGTTGACCAGGGGGCAGTACAGGCTCCTGGTTGACCAGGGGGCAGTACAGGCTCCTGGTTGACCAGGGGGCAGTACAGGCTCCTGGTTGACCAGGGGGCAGTACAGGCTCCTGGTTGACCAGGGGGCACTACAGGCTCCTGGTTGACCAGGGGCAGTACAGGTTTCTGGTTGACCAGGGGGCAGTACAGGTTCCCTGGTTGACCAGGGGGCAGTACAGGCTCCTGGTTGACCAGGGGGCAGTACAGGTTCCTGGTTGACCAGGGGCAGTACAGGTTCCTGGTTGACCAGGGGGCAGTACAGGTTCCCTGGTTGACCAGGGGGCAGTACAGGCTCCTGGTTGACCAGGGGCAGTACAGGCTCCTGGTTGACCAGGGGGCAGTACAGGTTCCCTGGTTGACCAGGGGGCAGTACAGGCTCCTGGTTGACCAGGGTGAGTACAGGTTCCCTGGTTGACCAGGGGCAGTACAGGTTCCTGGTTGACCAGGGGCAGTACAGGTTCCTGGTTGACCAGGGGGCAGTACAGGTTCCTGGTTGACCAGGGGCAGTACAGGTTCCCTGGTTGACCAGGGGGCAGTACAGGTACCTGGTTGAACAGGGGCAGTACAGGTTCCTGGTTGACCAGGGGGCAGTACAGGTTCCTGGTTGACCAGGGGCAGTACAGGCTCCTGGTTGACCAGGGGGCAGTACAGGTTCCTGGTTGACCAGGGGGCAGTACAGGCTCCTGGTTAACCAGGGTGAGTACAGGTTCCTGGTTGACCAGGGGGCAGTACAGGTTCCTGGTTGACCAGGGGCAGTACAGGTTCCTGGTTGACCAGGGGGCAGTACAGGCTCCCTGGTTGACCAGGGGGCAGTACAGGTTCCTGGTTGACCAGGGGCAGTACAGGCTCCCTGGTTGACCAGGGGGCAGTACAGGTACCTGGTTGACCAGGGGCAGTACAGGTTCCTGGTTGACCAGGGGCAGTACAGGCTCCTGGTTGACCAGGGGGCAGTACAGGCTCCTGGTTGACCAGGGGCAGTACAGGCTCCTGGTTGACCAGGGGGCAGTACAGGTTCCCTGGTTGACCAGGGGGCAGTACAGGTTCCTGGTTGACCAGGGGGCAGTACAGGTTCCCTGGTTGACCAGGGGGCAGTACAGGCTCCTGGTTGACCAGGGGGCAGTACAGGTTCCCTGGTTGACCAGGGGGCAGTACAGGTTCCTGGTTGACCAGGGGGCAGTACAGGCTCCTGGTTGACCAGGGGGCAGTACAGGCTCCCTGGTTGACCAGGGGGCAGTACAGGTTCCTGGTTGACCAGGGGGCAGTACAGGCTCCCTGGTTGACCAGGGGGCAGTACAGGCTCCCTGGTTGACCAGGGGGCAGTACAGGCTCCTGGTTGACCAGGGGGCAGTACAGGTTCCTGGTTGACCAGGGGGCAGTACAGGCTCCCTGGTTGACCAGGGGGCAGTACAGGTTCCCTGGTTGACCAGGGGCAGTACAGGCTCCTGGTTGACCAGGGGCAGTACAGGTTCCTGGTTGACCAGGGGCAGTACAGGCTCCTGGTTGACCAGGGGCAGTACAGGTACCTGGTTGACCAGGGGCAGTACAGGTTCCCTGGTTGACCAGGGGCAGTACAGGTTCCCTGGTTGACCAGGGGCAGTACAGGTTCCTGGTTGACCAGGGGCAGTACAGGTTCCTGGTTGACCAGGGGCAGTACAGGTTCCCTGGTTGACCAGGGGCAGTACAGGTTCCTGGTTGACCAGGGGCAGTACAGGTTCCTGGTTGACCAGGGGGCAGTACAGGTACCTGGTTGACCAGGGGCAGTACAGGCTCCCTGGTTGACCAGGGGCAGTACAGGTACCTGGTTGACCAGGGGGCAGTACAGGTTCCTGGTTGACCAGGGGCAGTACAGGTACCTGGTTGACCAGGGGCAGTACAGGTTCCTGGTTGACCAGGGGCAGTACAGGTTCCCTGGTTGACCAGGGGCAGTACAGGTTCCCTGGTTGACCAGGGGCAGTACAGGTACCTGGTTGACCAGGGGCAGTACAGGTTCCTGGTTGACCAGGGGGCAGTACAGGTACCTGGTTGACCAGGGGCAGTACAGGTTCCCTGGTTGACCAGGGGCAGTACAGGTACCTGGTTGACCAGGGGGCAGTACAGGTACCTGGTTGACCAGGGGGCAGTACAGGTACCTGGTTGACCAGGGGCAGTACAGGTTCCCTGGTTGACCAGGGGCAGTACAGGTTCCCTGGTTGACCAGGGGCAGTACAGGCTCCCTGGTTGACCAGGGGCAGTACAGGTTCCTGGTTGACCAGGGGCAGTACAGGCTCCCTGGTTGACCAGGGGGCAGTACAGGTTCCCTGGTTGACCAGGGGCAGTACAGGTTCCCTGGTTGACCAGGGGCAGTACAGGTACCTGGTTGACCAGGGGCAGTACAGGTTCCCTGGTTGACCAGGGGCAGTACAGGTACCTGGTTGACCAGGGGCAGTACAGGTTCCCTGGTTGACCAGGGGCAGTACAGGTACCTGGTTGACCAGGGGGCAGTACAGGTTCCCTGGTTGACCAGGGGCAGTACAGGTACCTGGTTGACCAGGGGCAGTACAGGTTCCCTGGTTGACCAGGGGCAGTACAGGTTCCTAGTTGACCAGGGGGCAGTACAGGTTCCTGGTTGACCAGGGGGCAGTACAGGCTCCCTGGTTGACCAGGGGCAGTATATATATATATATATATATATATATATATATATATATATATATATATATATATATATATATATATATGATCTCTTCATCAGAGGGGAAGAGACGATATTTCTCTTCTGTTTATTTACGAAATTGGAAATTGAAACTTTGCTAAAGGAAGCGCGAGACGTCTTCTGAAGTCCCACGCCTCGTGAACCACCCCCACGCCCCCTCCCACGCCTCGTGAACCCCACGCCCCCTCCCATGGCTCGTGAACCCCCACGCCCCCTCCCATGGCTCGTGAAACCCACCTTCCTCCCACGCCTCGTGAACCCCACCTTCCTCCCACACCTCCATCCCAACCCCCTCCCATGCCTCGTACACCCCACCACATCTTCCTCCCACGCCTTCTCCACCCCAATCCCTCCTTCCATGCCTCCTTCACTCCACTCCCTCCCCGTCCATGCCACCTCCACCTTAACACCTCCTCCACCCCAACCCTTCATCCCACGCCTCCTCCACCCCATCCACTCCCACGCCTCCTCCACCCCACCCACTCCCACGCCTCCTCTACCCCACCCACTCCCACGCCTCCTCCACCCCATCCGTTCCCACGCCTCCTCCACCCCACCCACTCCCACGCCTCCTCCACCCCATCCGTTCGCACGCCTCCCCCAGTCCCATCCACTCCCATGCCTCCTCCACCCCACC
>NC_092250.1:4651386-4663886 GCF_036320965.1 Panulirus ornatus | reverse complement strand
ATATATAGTTTTGGACAGGCGCCCATTCAGTGATAATTGATATCACAGAAAAAAAACTGTCCATTAGCCTTGTGTTACCGCAGATATGCACACAGAGAGAGAGAGAGAGAGAGAGAGAGAGAGAGAGAGAGAGAGAGAGAGAGGAAGGGGGAAAGGAAGGGGAGGAGAAAGAGATCCCTCCAGCGATGAGGTCAATCCCCCCTCCCTCCTCCTCCTCCTCCCTCCCCTTCCTCCTCCTCCTCCTCCTCCTCCTCCTCCTCCTCCTCCTCCCTCCCTCCCCTTCCTCCTCCTCCTCCTCCTCCTCCTCCTCCTCCTCCCTCCCTCCCTCCCTCCCTCCCTCCCTCCCTCCCTCCCCCCCCTTCCTCCTCCTCCTCATATGCCCCCACCCCTTCCCTTCCCCTTCCTCCTCCTCCTATGCCCCCCACCCCTTCCCTTCCCCTTCCTCCTCCTCCTATGCCCCCACCCCTTCCCTTCCCCTTCCTCCTCCTCCTCCTCCTCCTCCTCCTCCTCCTCCTATGCCCCACCCCTTCCCTTCCCCTTCCTCCTCCTCCTATGCCCCCACCCCTTCCCTTCCCCTTCCTCCTCCTCCTCCTCCTCCTCATATGCCCCCACCCCTTCCTTTCCCTTCCTCCTCCTTCTCCTCCTCACCCCCACCCCACCCCTTCCTTCCCCTTCCTCCTCACCACCCCCACACCTTCCTTTCCCCTTCCTCCTCCTCCTCACCCCCCACCCCTTCCTTTCCCCTTCCTCCTCCTCCTCCTCCTCCTCACCCCCCACCCCTTCCTTTCCCCTTCCTCATCCCCCTCCCCTCACATCCTCACAACCAATCCCCTCCCCAACTCACGAACTCGACTCACAGAAGAAAACCATCGACCAAGAGGCAATAAATGAATGAGGAGGGAATGAATGAGGAGGAAATGAATGAGGAGGGAATGAATGAGGAGGGAATGAATGAGGAGGAAATGAATGAGGAGGGAATGAATGAGGAGGGAATGATTGAGGAGGAAATGAATGAGGAGGGAATGAATGAGGAGGGAATGAATGAGGAGGAAATGAATGAGGAGGGAATGATTGAGGAGGAAATGAATGAGGAGGGAATGAATGAGGAGGGAATGAATGAGGAGGGAATGAATGAGGAGGGAATGAATGAGGAGGGAATGAATGAGGAGGGAAAAAAAGATACATGAGGAATAATTTTTCCCCTATTCATCCAATCAGCGTCATTAAAGTGAGTGTGTGTGTTAATAAGGTCGGGCCAGCCCTGGGTTAATAAAGGGAACTTCGCCTCAAGTGAGGGGGGTAGTGACCTCAGTGTGTGTGTGTGTGTGTGTGTGTGTGTGTGTGTGTGTGATGAGACTGTCTTGCCCCCAGCGCGTGAGGGGGGCCTGAAAAGGGCGACAGACACGTCCACAGTGATGGGATTGTGGTCTTTGTGGTCATGGGTTTCTATAAGAAGGCACTAATACTTGCCCTCAGGTCTTTGAGAATGGGAAATCTCTGGGGGGGGGGGAAGGGGGTTTCAGGGCCCTCTCTACCATCTGAATGGAAGATATACAAACGCCCCCTGTGAAATCTCTGGGGGGGGGGGTTTCAGGGCCCCCTCCCTAACATCTGAATGGAAGGCATGCGACCACCCCCCTGTGAAATCTCTGGGGGGGTTTCAGGGCCCCCTCTCTACCATCTGAATGGAAGGCATGCGACCACCCCCCTGTGAAATCTCTGGGAGGTTTCAGGGCCCTCCCTACCATCTGAATGGAAGATATACAAACGCCCCCTGTGAAATCTCTGGGGGGTTTCAGGGCCCCCTCCCTACCATCTGAATGGAAGGCATGCGACCACCCCCCTGTGAAATCTCTGGGGGGGGTTTCAGGGCCCCCTTCCTACCATCTGTATGGAAGATATACAAACGCCCCCTGTGAAATCTCTGGGGGGTTTCAGGGCCCCCTCCCTACCATCTGAATGGAAGGCATGCGACCACCCCCCTGTGAAATCTCTGGGGGGTTTCAGGGCCCTTCCTACCATCTGAATGGAAGGCATGCGACCACCCCCTGTGAAATCTCTGGGGGTTTTCAGGGCCCTTCCTACCATCTGAATGGAAGGCATGCGACCACCCCCCTGTGAAATATCTGGGGGGTTTCAGGGCCCCCTCCCTACCATCTGAATGGAAGGCATGCGACCACCCCCTTGGAGGTCGTCTAAACCCCTTAAGGGATGGACGAAAAGGGGTAAATGGGAGTGGAGGGTAATGAGGGATCCCTTCCCCTAGTTGTGTGGTGATTGATGGAGAGGTTCTGGGGGTGTGAAGATGGGGGGGTCGAAGATGGGGGGGGTCCTTAGCAAGGCTAGGAATGGGTGATAGGAATGGGGGGGTCGAAGATTGGGGGGGGGTCCTTAGCAAGGCTAGGAATGGGTGATAGGAATGGGGGAAGAAAAACGAGTCAGGTCTAGGGAGAGAGGAGGAGGTCCAAAGGTAATGGGGAAGGGGTTGGGATTAGGTTAGGTTAGGTTAGGTTGGGTTAGGTTAGGTTAGGTTAGGTTTGGTTAGGTTAGGTTAGGTTAGGTTAGGTTAGGTTAGGTTAGGTTAGGTTTGGTTAGGTTAGGTTAGGTTAGGTTAGGTTAGGTTAGGTTAGGTTTGGTTAGGTTAGGTTAGGTTAGGTTAGGTTAGGTTAGGTTAGGTTAGGTTAGGTTAGGTTTGGTTAGGTTAGGTTAGGTTAGGTTAGGTTAGGTTAGGTTAGGTTAGGTTTGGTTAGGTTAGGTTAGGTTAGGTTAGGTTAGGTTAGGTTTGGTTAGGTTAGGTTAGGTTAGGTTAGGTTAGGTTAGGTTAGGTTAGGTTTGGTTAGGTTAGGTTAGGTTAGGTTAGGTTAGGTTAGGTTAGGTTTGGTTAGGTTAGGTTAGGTTAGGTTAGGTTAGGTTAGGTTAGGTTTGGTTAGGTTAGGTTAGGTTAGGTTAGGTTAAGTTAGGTTAGGTTAAGTTAGGTTAGGTTAGGTTAAGTTAGGTTAGGTTAGGTTAGGTTAAGTTAGGTTAGGTTAGGTTAAGTTAGGTTAGGTTAGGTTAGGTTAGGTTAAGTTAGGTTAGGTTAGGTTAGGTTAAGTTAGGTTAGGTTAGGTTAAGTTAGGTTAGGTTAGGTTAGGTTAGGTTAGGTTGGGTTAGGTTAGGTTAGGTTAGGTTAGGTTAGGTTAAGTTAGGTTAGGTTAAGTTAGGTTAGGTTAGGTTAAGTTAGGTTAGGTTAGGTTAGGTTAAGTTAGGTTAGGTTAGGTTAAGTTAGGTTAGGTTAGGTTAGGTTAGGTTAAGTTAGGTTAGGTTAGGTTAGGTTAAGTTAGGTTAGGTTAGGTTAAGTTAGGTTAGGTTAGGTTAGGTTAAGTTAGGTTAGGTTAGGTTAGGTTAAGTTAGGTTAGGTTAGGTTAAGTTAGGTTAGGTTAGGTTAAGTTAGGTTAGGTTAGGTTAAGTTAGGTTAGGTTAGGTTAGGTTAGGTTAGGTTAGGTTAAGTTAGGTTAGGTTAGGTTAGGTTAGGTTAAGTTAGGTTAGGTTAGGTTAAGTTAGGTTAGGTTAGGTTAGGTCCTAGCTTCGTCTCTTCGATGTATATCAAGTGACTGTTATATTTCTCTCTTGTGTCTCCCCTGATGATGATGTGATTATGACACGAAAGTGCACTTGGGAAGTTACAGTGTTTCATTTTCCCCCGTGGACTCATAGGAATATATATATATATATATATATATATATATATATATATATATATATATATATATATATATATTGGAAGAATAAAGGAAAAAAAGAATATAAATATGTAAGTCCAAACAGTTTTATTATTCTATATTATTCTATATTTGACAAAAGAAGGCAGTGTTACGGGTGAGCCCAGCACAGGGCTCGTGGGTGATTCTCGCCCTTACCATCCCCCGCCACACGACCATCATGGGAATCATAATGGTAGAATAGCCTTGTCTTGACTCCACGTGCGTGGCAAAGTGCTTTAGATTTCCCCTCTCTCTGCGTTCGTGTTCGTGCCTGCGTTCGTCGTTCGTGTTGTGGCGGACGAAGGCACGATACGCTGCTATAAATATCCCGCCGGGTCCGTGCCTTTTACATGGGGGCCATTGCTTTTAAAAATGGCCCGTCTTTTATATTGACTCCTATGGGGGAAAAGGGGGGGACTACTTCAACCCGGGTCTTGATATACGAGAGTCTCCCTTGAAATTTTTTTTTTTGAGCTTCTCCATTTTCTCTCTTTCACCATTCTCTCTACCATTTTCTTTCTTTGTCTACATTTTCTTTCAGGCTTTCTCCCTTGAAAAATTTTTTTTTGCGCTTCTCCATTTTCTCTCTTTCACCATTTCCTCTTTCTTTGTCTACATTTTCTATCAGGCTAGTGTGTGTGTGAGACTCTCTCTCTCTCTCTCTCTCTCTCTCTCTCTCTCTCTCTCTCTCTCTCTCTCTCTCTCTCTCTCTCTCTCTCTCTCTCTCTCTCTCTCTCTCCAGCGGAAACTCAAATAAAAATCGCTTTCTCGTCTCTTAGACAGACTCTACTGGGGGACTCACTTGGGAAGATTTAGCCATCGTAAACTCGTTATGTCGTCTCTGGGGGGAGCCGTCTCTGGGGGAGGCTTTGGAGGAGAGTATTCTGGGGGGGTGGTCTTCGTATAGTCACACAATGTCGTATGCAAACTGGTTTGCAGCGTCAATTCGCGACACTGGGAAAGAGGAGGAGGAAGAGAAGATCCATTTTCTTTCGCAAGTCCCCCCTAAAAAAAATTTTCCCTGGAGGAGTCTTTTGTGAAATATGCTCAAAGACTTGTGAATTATGCTCAGAGACTTGTGAAATATGCTCAAAGACTTGTGAATTATGCTCAAAGACTTGTTAAATATGCTCAAAGACTTGTGAAATATACTCAAAGACGTAAAATATGCTCAAAGACTTGTGAAATATGCTCAAAGACATAAAATATGCTCAGAGACTTGTGAAATATGCTCAAAGACTTGTGAAATATGCTCAAAGACATAAAATATGCTCAGAGACTTGTGAAATATGCTCAAAGACTTGTGAAATGTGCTTAGAGACTTGTGAAATATGCTCAAAGACTTGTGAAATATGCGCAAAGACTTGTGAAATATGCTCAAAGACTTGTAAAATATACTCAAAGACTCTCGCACGTCTACCACATTGCTCATTTACGTTCATGTGACTGAAAAAAAAGACTATATAATTTGCATATAAGTGACGAAAGGGTTAAAGGTAATTTAACCGATCCGTTTTCTACGCCACAGGTGTCTAGATTGGTATTAAAGGGGGGGGTCTTGTACTCTTAAAAAATATCCTAAAATTACCCTAAAACAAAATGAATTTACACAACTTTTTATATAAGAAAAAAACAAATTTAAATATCTATTCATATCAAGGAAGACTGGACAATAAATCGGTATATTTATATGATTATTTGCATAATTAATTACCGTTCGATTCTGGGCGGAAGACGCCAGTTGGCGCGCAAGATGGCGGAGGGGAAGGTCGAGGGAGGGAAACCCCCACACAGCTTTACTTAAATGTATACACAAAATGCATGAATTAATTAATTGAATTAATTAATTGAGTTAATTAATTGAAGGCGATGTAGCTTGATTGGTTCTCCACAACACCTGTCGTTGTAGGCATGGCTACAACACCCACGAGAAGTTGTACGTTGTAAAAAGGCCTGCGATGGTGCACAGTGTGTGTGTGTGTGTGTGTGTGTGTGTGTGTCTCCGTCCAGCGCCTGCTACACCAATGGCCATTTTCTTGACGAAAAGGCACCATGGCCATTTCCTGATGGGCACAATGGCCATTTTCTTAAGAAAATGGCACGGTGGTTCAGTTTCTTTTGAAAAAGGCAGTGGCCATTTTCTATAGATTAAGCACACCGGCCATTTACTCAAAGTGGCACATGGCTATTTTCTTAAGAAAAAGGCGCAATGCCCATTTTCTTATGAGAGACACAATGGCCATTTTCTTAAGAAAAAGACACAATGGCCATTTTCTTATGAGAAAGACACAATGGCCATTTTCTTAAGAAAAAGACACTGTGGCCATTTTCTTAAGAAAAATACAATGGCCATTTTCTTAAGAAAAAGACGATGGCCATTTTCTTAAGAAAAAGACAGTGGCCATTTTCTTAAGAAGAAGACAATGGCCATTTTCTTAAGAAAAAGACAATGGCCATTTTCTTAAGAAAAAGACAGTGGCCATTTTCTTAAGGAAAAGACAATGGCCATTTTCTTTAGAAAAAGACGCAATGGCCATTTTCTTAAGAAAAAGACACATTGGCCATTTTTTAAGAAAGACACAATGGCCATTTTCTTAAGAAAGACACAATGGCCATTTTCTTAAGAAAAAGGCTATTAAGTCGTTAGCTTAGAGATGGTCGTAGCTGACGATATATATATATATATATATATATATATATATATATATATATATATATATATATATTGCAATACGTCACCGTTCCATCAAAATACGTCACGTCCTATTGACATACGTCACGTCCTATTGACATACGTCACGTCCAGTTGCAATACGTCACATTCTGTTGCAATACGTCACGTCCTGTTGCAATACGTCACATTCTGTTGCAATACGTCACGTCCAGTTGCAATACGTCACATTCTGTTGCAATACGTCACTCTCCTGTTGCAAAACTTCAGTGTCCCGTTGCAATACGTCATGTTCTGTGCAATACGTTAGTCCTGTTGCAATACGTCTACGTCCTATTGCAATACGTCACCGTCATATTGCAATACGTCATGCATGTTGCAATACATGTCCTATTGCAATACGTCTCGCCCTGTTGCAATACGTCACTGTCCTGTTGCCATACGTCACTGTCCTGTGCAATACGTGACTTTCCAGTTGCAATACGTCACTGTCCTGTTGCAATACGTCACTGTCCTGTTGGAATACGTCATGTCCTGTTGCAACACGTCACTTTCCTGTTGCAATACGTCACTGTCCTGTTGCAATACGTCACTGTCCTGTGGCAATACGTCAGTGTCCTGTTGCAATACGTCACTGTCCTGTTGCAATACGTCACTGTCCTGTTGCAATACGTCACTGTCCTGTGGCAATACGTCACGTCCTGTTGCAATACGTCACTGTCCTGTTGCAATACGTCACTGTCCTGTTGCAATACGTCACTGTCCTGTGGCAATACGTCACTGTCCTGTTGCAATACGTCACTGTCCTGTTGCAATACGTCATGTCCTGTTGCAACACGTCACTGTCCTGTTGCAATACGTCACTGTCCTGTTGCAATACGTCACTGTCCTGTTGCAATACGTCACTGTCCTGTTGCAATACGTCACTGTCCAGTTTCAATACGTCACTGTCCTGTTGCAATACGTCACTGCCCTGTTGCAACACGTCACTGTCCAGTTTCAATACGTCACTGTCCTGTGGCAATACGTCACTGTCCTGTTGCAATACGTCACTGTCCTGTTGCAATACGTCACTGTCCTGTTGCAATACGTCACGTCCTATTGCAATACGTCACTGTCCAGTTTCAATACGTCACTGTCCTGTTGCAATACGTCACTGCCCTGTTGCAGTACGTCACTTTCCTATTGCAATACGTCACCATCGTGTGTGTGTGTGTGTGTGTGTGTGTGTGTGTGTGTGTGTGTGTGCAGGTGTCGTCCTCTGCGCTACGCAGGTGTTGGTCCATCCTCCAGGGGCGGCACGGCGCGGGGGCGCTGATCTAGCCCAGCCCTTGGAGCTGGCTGTGGACAGCGTCGGCGGCGAAGGCGCTGCCGAAGGCGAGGGAGCTGCAGGTCTCGTCGTCCGCCTCCAGGGTCAGGTGGTCCGGGCAGACGCAGGCGTAGCCGAAGGGCGCCCTGGGCGAGAGCAGACACAGGTGGCTACAACGCAGGTGCTCGCATGGGTCCTTCACCTGCAGGAGGGAGTGAGGGGCTGAGTACAAGGGCTGCTGGTGAGGGACTTGTACAGGCCCCGTGTTCAGGGCTACTGTAGTAGGGGCTTAATGAGGTGTTTGCTAATGACGTGGTCTTTAAGTGCCATTAGACTCGAGGGAGAAACTGTAGAAGTTTGACGTGCGTGTTCGAGGGGGTAAGAGAAAGAGTTGACAAGCAAGTTGAGATAGATAGATAGAGATAGATAGATAGATAGATAGATAGATAGATAGAGAGAGAGAGAGAGAGAGAGAGAGAGAGAGAGAGAGAGAGAGAGAGAGAGAGAGAGAGGCACGTACGTTGATTGGAATTTTGAGTATGCATGACGAAAGTCTCAGAAAAGGTGGAGTTTTTTTTAGATACCTTGGAGTGGACATGGCAGCGAATTGGACCCATGGAAGGTGATGTCAGCCATAGGGTGGGTAAGGGGGAGAGGACTGCGTTGGTGTGTCCACACTGATGAACTGTGTTGTGTGGAAAGACATGGGTATATTGGATGCGAGGCTTAGATTTGCTAGACATTAAATACTTAAGGACATTGATTGGCGCGAGGAGAGTTAAAGATGATGATGACCATGGTACTAATTGGAGTAGATACGCTAATTCAGTTATGCTAATTCAGTTATCAACTGTAATTCCTTTACCGCGAGAATAACATTGAATCTTCTATTAATGAACACACTAAGAATTGTAACATATACATTAGTGAAGGTCCATATAAACTGGATAGCTTTGACGTAGACGTAGGCATCCACGTGATACAGATGTCATGATGATGTGATTAATACACGAAAGTGCACTTGGGAACTTATCGTGTTTCACTTTCTTGGGGATATATATATATATATATATATATATATATATATATATATATATATATATATATATATATATATATATATATATATATATATATATATATATATATATATCTTTCGTCTCTTCGACGTATATCAACTGACTTTTATTTCTCTCTTGTATCTCCCGTGATGATGTGATTATTACACGAAAGTGCACTAGGGATATAATTGACAGGGGGGTTCCATTAGCAGAATAGACTACGAGAGAAAGATATGACCACCAGGTGACAGCCAGGCAAATACATGTTCATCAAATGATGGAAAAGTTCATGATAAGCTGTTGGACATTGTTCGTGTAGACCTACAGCTTGTAGAGAGCTAAAGCTTGTACAGCTTTTGGGGAGTTACAGCTTACGTAGAGCTGCAGCTTGTGCAGCTTGTATAGAGCTGCAGCTCGTGCATCTTGTAGAGAGCTAAAGCTTGTATAGAGCTGCAGCTTGTAGAGAGCTAAAGCTTGTATAGAGCTGCAGCTTGTAGAGAGCTAAAGCTTGTACAGATCAACAGTTTGTAGACAGCTGCAGCTTGTACAGCTTGTAGAGAGTTAAAGCTTTAGTACAGATCTACAGCTTGTAGAGAGCTAAAGCTTGTACAGCTTGTAAAGAGCTGCAGCTTGTACAGCTTTTGTGTAGATCTACAGCTTGTGCAGCTTGTAGAGAGCAACAGCTTGTGGAAAGCTACAGACTACCGTAAGCTTGTAGAAGTTAACGGCTGTTATAACGAATTGGAACCTACAGACTGCTTTAGCTTGTAGAAACCTATAGACTACTTCAGCTTGTAGAAACCTGTAGACTACTTTAGATTGTAGAAAGTTACAGACTACTTTAGCTTGTAGAAAGCTACAAGACTACTTTATCTTGTAGAAAGCTACAAGACTAGCTTGTAGAAAGCTACAAGACTACTTTAGCTTGTAGAAAGCTACAAGACTAGCTTGTAGAAAGCTACAAGACTAGCTTGTAGAAAGCTACAAGACTAGCTTGTAGAAAGCTACAAGACTAGCTTGTAGAAAGCTACAAGACTAGCTTGTAGAAAGCTACAAGACTACTTTAGCTTGTAGAAAGCTACAAGACTAGCTTGTAGAAAGCTACAAGACTACTTTAGCTTGTAGAAAGTTTCAAGACTAGCTTGTAGACAGCTACGAGACTACTTTAGCTTGTAGAAAGTTACAAGACTAGCTTGTAGACAGCTACAAGACTACTTTAGCTTGTAGAAAGCTACAATACTAGCTTGTAGAACGCTACAAGAGTACGTTAGCTTGTAGAAAGCTACAAGAGTACCTGCATGTGGGGGTCCGGGTTGTAGACGAAGAGCTTGGAGTTCCTGCTGGCGGCGCTGACGGAGGAGGAGGCAGCGAACACGAGCGGCTCCCGGCACTCCTTCTTCCTGCACGCTACCACCTGCACGAGGGCAAGTAGGCCAGCTCAGGGTAGTGGCTTATGAGGGTCAGGGCTAGTGGCTTCTGGGGTCAGGGTAGTGGTTTCTTGGATCAGGTTAGTGGCTTATGGGGTCTGGGTAGTGGCTCCTGGGGTCAGTGTAGTGGCTTATGAGGGTCAGGTTAGTGGCTTATGTGGTCAGGGTAGTGGCTCCTGGGGTCAGTGTAGTGGCTTATGAGGTCAGGGTAGTGGCTTATGGGGTCAGGGTAGTGGCTTTATGAGGTCAGGGTAGTGGCTTATGTGGTCAGGGTAGTGGCTCCTGGGGTCAGGGTAGTGGCTTATGGGGTCGGGGTAGTGGCTTATGAGGTCAGGGTAGTGGCTTATGGGGTCAGGGTAGTGGCTTATGAGGGTCAGGGCTAGTGGCTTCTGGGGTCAGGGTAGTGGTTTCTTGGATCAGGTTAGTGGCTTATGGGGTCAGGGTAGTGGCTCCTGGGGTCAGTGTAGTGGCTTATGAGGGTCAGGTTAGTGGCTTATGTGGTCAGGGTAGTGGCTCCTGGGGTCAGTGTAGTGGCTTATGAGGTCAGGGTAGTGGCTTATGGGGTCAGGGTAGTGGCTTTATGAGGTCAGGGTAGTGGCTTATGTGGTCAGGGTAGTGGCTCCTGGGGTCAGGGTAGTGGCTTATGGGGTCGGGGTAGTGGCTTATGAGGTCAGGGTAGTGGCTTATGGGGTCAGGGTAGTGGCTTTATGAGGTCAGGGTAGTGGCTTATGGGGTAGGAAGTGGCTTATGGGGTAGGAAGTGGCTTATGGGTCAGGGTAGTGGTTTCTTGGGTCAGGGTAGTGGCTTATGGGGTCAGGGTAGTGGCTTATGTGGTCAGGGTAGTGGGTTATGAGGGTCAGGGCTATTGGCTCCTGGGGTCAGGGTAGTGGTTTATGAGGGTCGGGGCTAGTGGCTCCTTGGGTCAGGGTAGTGGCTTATGGGGTAGGAAGTGGCTCCTGGGGTCAGGGTAGTGGCTTATGAGGGTCGGGGCTAGTGGCTCCTGGGTCAGGGTAGTGGCTTATGAGGGTCAGGGCTAGTGGCTCCTGGGGTCAGGGTAGTGGTTT
This sequence comes from Panulirus ornatus, assembly GCF_036320965.1. Classification (NCBI taxonomy): domain Eukaryota; kingdom Metazoa; phylum Arthropoda; class Malacostraca; order Decapoda; family Palinuridae; genus Panulirus; species Panulirus ornatus. Next base: position 4,652,614 of record NC_092250.1, on the reverse strand, counting down.
ATGAGGGTCGGGGCTAGTGGCTCCTGGGGTCAGGGTAGTGGCTTATGAGGGTCAGGGCTAGTGGCTCCTGGGGTCGGGGTAGTGGTTTATGAGGGTCGGGGCTAGTGGCTCCTGGGGTCAGGGTAGTGGCTTATGAGGGTCAGGGCTAGTGGCTCCTAGGGTCAGGGTAGTGGCTTATGGGGTAGGAAGTGGCTTATGGGGTCAGGATAGTGGCTTATGAGGGTCGGGGTAGTGGTTTCTTGGACCAGGGTAGTGGCTTATGTTGTCAGGGTAGTGGCTTATGGGGTCAGGGTAGTGGCTTATGTGGTCAGGGTAGTGGTTTCTTGGATCAGGGTAGTGGCTTATGTGGTCAGGGTAGTGGCTTATGGGGTCAGGGTAGTGGCTCCTGGGGTCAGTGTAGTGGCTTATGAGGGTCAGGTTAGTGGCTTATGTGGTCAGGGTAGTGGCTCCTGGGGTCAGGGTAGTGGCTTATGGGGTCGGGGTAGTGGCTTATGGGGTCGGGGTAGTGGCTTATGGAGTCGGGGTAGTGGCTCCTCGGGTCAGGCTAGTAGCTTCTGGGGTTAGGATAGTAGCTTATGGGGTGAGGGTAGTGGCTTCTGGGGTTAGGGTAGTGGCTCTTCGGGTCAGGGTAGTGGCTCCTGGGGTCAGAGTAGTGGCTTCTAGGGTCTGGGTAGTGGCTGCTGGGGTTAGGGTAATGACACCTGGCTTCAGGGTAGTGGCTTCTGGGGTCTGGGTAGTGGCTCCTGGCGTGAGGTTAGTGGCACCTGGCGTGAGGTTAATGGCGCCTGGCATCAGATTAGTGGCTTCTGGGGTCTGGGTAGTGGCTTCTGGGGTTAGGGTAGTGGTTTCTTGGGTCAGGGTAGTGGCTTATAGGGTCGGGGTAGTAGCTTCTGGAGTCGGGTTAGTGGCTTTCAGGGGTTAAGGTAATGGCTTCTTAGGGAAGAGTAGTGGCTTCTGGGGTCAGGATAGTGGCTTCTGGGGTCAAGGTTTAACATAGCATACACAGCACATCATAGCACAGCAGCATAGTGAACAATGCACCGTCTAACACAGCACCCAAGCGTGCCACACAACACAGGACCAGACACACACACCGTCTAACACAGCACCCAAGCGTGCCACACAACACAGGACAAGAGACACCGTCTAACACAGCACCCAAGCGTGCCACACAACACAGGACCAGACACACACACCGTCTAACACAGCACCCAAGCGTGCCACACAA
>NC_092250.1:4626386-4631386 GCF_036320965.1 Panulirus ornatus | reverse complement strand
AGGAGGGTCCGAGGCATCTCATAGAGGGGGGGGGGCGCTTATGTGACGTGACGTGACGTGACGTGACGTAACCAAATGGCGTCCTAGCTTCGTCTCTTCGATGTATATCAAGTGACTGTTATATTTCTCTCTTGTGTCTCCCCTGATGATGATGTGATTATGACACGAAAGTGCACTTGGGAACTTTTCGTGTTTCATTTTCCCCCCCCGTGGACTCATAGGAATATCTTGATCACGCGCAAAATTGTGATCCTTTCCAACACACACACCCACACACACACACACACACACACACACACACACACACACACACACACACCCACACACACACACACCCACACACACACACACACAGACACACACACACACATACACATTTCGTCACCCCCTACAGGTGGGCACACACACCTCGGGAGGCCCCTGAGGAATGTTGAGTGACGACAGAGGGGCAAAGGAGACGAGGTAAACAGAAGGTGGTCTGCTACCGGGTGAGGCGCAGACCACCAAACACCCCTTTTACCCCACCGGGTGAAGCGCAGACCATCCCCCACCCCTTCCTTTACCCCCACCCCCTTCCCCCATGGCAAATTACGTCACAGACGCAGAGATGAAATTGAGTAATTTAATCTCAGTTACGTGTATGATTAATTGTAGTTCTAAGTAACCGAAGAAAGGTGAAGAATATTTCTAAATATATTGTCATTAAACCATACAGAGAATTCCCAGCACTAATTCATATATATATATATATATATATATATATATATATATATATATATATATATATATATATATATATATATATATTTCTTTCTTTCTTTCAAACTATTCGCCATTTCCCGCATTAGCGAGGTAGCGTTAAGAACAGAGGACTGGGCCTTTGAGGGAATACCCTCACCTGGCCCAATTCTCTGTTCCTTCTTTTGGAAAATTAAAAAAAAAACCGAGAGGGGAGGATTTCCAGCCCCCCGCTCCCTCCCCTTTTAGTCGCCTTCTACGACACGCAGGAAATACGTGGGAAGTATCTTAATCCCCTATCCCCAGGGATCATATATATATATATATATATATATATATATATATATATATATATATATATATATATATATATGTATATACATATATGTATATATATGTTGGAAAGGATCACAATTTTGCGCGTGATCAAGATATTCCTATGAGTCCACGGGGAAAATGAAACACGATAAGTTCCCAAGTGCACTTTCGTGTAATAATCACATCATCAGGGGAGACAAGAGAGAAATATAACAGTCAGTTGATATACCTCGAAGAGACGAAGCTAGGACGCCATTTGGTAAACATGTGATTGTCCAAGACATACAACGAGCGTTCATAAACTTATCATTTTACAAATTTTGTCAACAATAAATTCATCCAATATGTATAAACCATCACTGATATTGACATTATAATTCTTTGTGTATTCAATGATAGAAGATTCAATAATATTTCTCTTGGTAACAGAGTTAGAGTTAATAACTGAGATGGCGTTACTCCAGTCAGTACAATGATCATAGTTTTTAACATGATTTAATAAGGTATTTGATTCTTGTCCCGTTCTTATACTATATTATGTTGCTGAAGTCTAACAGAAAGATCCTTACCAGTCTTTCCAACATACAACTTATTACAATTTCCACATGGCACTTTATAGATGCATCCAGGAGAATTTTCTGGTGAATTCCTGATTAAGATATTCTTTATAGTATTATTGTTGCTGAAGGCAACATTTACATTAAAGGATTTAAGCAACATGGAAAGCAAAGTGAAATTATTATTAAAAAGGAGAACTAAAAGATTCTTGGTGTCAATGGGAGGTTTGGACTCGAACTCTATAAAATGATTTCTTTGCTAACTTAAGGGATTTATCAATGAAAGATTTTGGGTACTTTAACTTAGATCTAATAGAATATATCTTCTCAAACTCATCATCAATAGATATGGGGGACCTCATGTCACTAGGATGGGGGACCTCATGTCACTAGGATGGGGGGGACCTCATGTCCCCAGGGTGGGGGGGACCTCATGTCCCCAGGGTGGGGGGACCTCATGTGGGTCGTGGACACACTGGGATGGATGGGGGACCTCATGTCCCCAGGATGGGGGACCTCATGTCCCCAGGATGGGGGTGGACCCTCATGTCCCCAGGATGGGGGGGACCTCATGTCCCCAGGCTGGGGGGGACCTCATGTCACCAGGATGTGGGGGGGACCCTCATGTCCTCAGGATGGGGGGGACCTCATGTCCCCAGAATAGGGGACCTCATGTCCCCAGGATAGGGGGGACCTCATGTCCCTAGGATGGGGGGGACCTCATGTCCCCAGGATAGGGGGGACCTTATGTGGGTCGTGGACACACTGGGCTGGGTGGGTGGGGAAGGCAAGGGCGGCGCTCACTCACCGGGATCGTGGTGGTCGTCGTCGTCAGGGGCGTCGTCAGGGGCGTCGTCAGGGGCGTCGTGGTGCCGTCGCTGCAGTGGGCCTCGTCGCTCTCGTCGTCGCAGTCGCCCTCCCCGTCGCACACCCAGTCGCTGGGGATGCACACGCCGCTGGAGTGACACGGGAACAGCTTCGGGCCGCAGTGATCCTGACGAAGGCGAAGACGGAGGAGGGAGAGAGAGAGAGAGAGAGAGAGAGAGAGAGAGAGAGAGAGAGAGAGAGAGAGAGAGAGATGATAAGTGTAAATGAATGATTTTTTTTTCATTTTTTTTCATTTTTTTTCTTTTTTTCTTGTTTTTTTTGGCAATGTTTATACGATCTGTAGATGAAGCGACTCACCTTATGTGGCGTCGTGGTCGTCAGCGGGTTATCGGGCGTCGTGGTCGTCAGTGGAGTATCGGGCGTCGTGGCTGTCGGTGGAGTATCGGGCGTCGTGGCTATCGGTGTGGTATCGGGCGCCGTGGTTATCGGTGTGGTATCGGGCGTCGTGGCCGTCGGTGGAGTATCGGGCGTCGTGGCTGTCGGTGGGGTATCGGGCGTCGTGGCTGTCGGTGGGGTATCGGGCGTCGTAGACGTCGTAAGGGTATCGGGCGTCTGTGAAAAACCAAATCGGACCATAGATTACATCGGGGAGGTGGCCTGCAGCGAGATTATAGACCTTTCGAACCACAGCAAAGACGAACCACCTCTCCTCCTCCTCCTCCTCCTCCTCTTCTTCTTCTTCTTCCTCCTCCTCCTCCTCCTCCTCCTCCTCCTCCTCCTCCTCCTCCTCCTCCTCTCCTTCTCCTCCTCCTCTTACAAGACCACAGCATAAAAAAACAAACCAGCATCTCTTTCTTCTTCTTCTTCTTCTTCTTCTTCTTCTTCTTCTTCGTCTTCTTCTTCTCCTCCTCCTCCAGCAGGTGGTGTCGAAGCCAGCGCCTCCTCCCCGCTACTGACGAAGAAGCTAAGCCCTTCACCCATCCACATTGATCCCTCCTTCCTCCCTCCCCCTCCCTCCCTCCCGTAGTATGTAAACCCCCACCATCCCATCCCACCCCATTCCAAAGGGCCTCCCTCTGATTTCAAGTCCCTCTGTTCCACCATCAGCGCTTCCCTCCCACCCCATTCCAAAGGGCGTCCCTCTGACTTCAAGTCCCTCTGTTCCACCATCAGGGCTTCCCTGTCCCATCATCCAAAGGGCTTCCCTCTGGCTTCAAGTCCCTCTGTTCCACCATCAGGGCTTCCCTCTACCATAATCCAAAGGGCCTCCCTCTGGTTTCAAGGCCCTCTGTTCCACCATCAGCGCTTCCCTCTGGTTTCAAATCCCTCTGTCCCACCATCAGCTCTTCCCTCCCACCCCATTCCAAAGGGCCTCCCTCTGATTTCAAGTCCCTCTGTTCCACCATCAGCGCTTCCCTCTTCCGTCATTCCAAAAGGGCCTCCCTCTGATTCAAAGCCTCACCCTTCCCCTCCCCATCCCATATATCCCTCTCCAGTCACCCCGAAGTCAAGCGCCACACACACACACACACACACACACATACACACACACACACATACACACACACACACACACACACACACACACACACACACACACACACACACACACACACACACACACATAACCCTGGTTACGAGAAGACCTCCTCTGGTTTACCCTCTCGTCCCTCTCGACAGCGTCGCAAGCAAGGGAAGACCCCCTCTGCATAGACCACCCCTTCGCTCCCACCCTCCTCCTTCACCCTCCTCTGCAAAGACCACCCCTTCGCCCCCTCCTCCTCCTTCACCCTCCTCTGCAAAGACCATCCCTTCGCCCTCCTCCTCCTCCTCCTTCGCTCTCCTCTACAAAGACCACCCCTTCTTCGCCCCCTCCTCCTCCTTCGCCCTCCTCTGCAAAGACCACTCCTTCGCCCCCTCCTCCTCCTTCGCCCTCCTCTGCAAAGACCACCCCTTCGCCCCCTCCCTCCTCCTCCTTCGCCCTCCTCTGCAAAGACCACCCCTTCTTCGCCCCCTCCTCCTCCTTCGCCCTCCTCTGCAAAGACCACCCCTTCTTCGCCCTCCTCCTCCTCCTCCTCCTCCTTCTCCTCCTTGTGGCTCTCGCCTGTGTTATGGCCGCCTTCAACCACGCCGTCAGCCAACGAGCGCGCCTGGATCTCTCTCTCTCTCTCTCTCTCTCTCTCTCTCTCTCTCTCTCTCTCTCTCTCTCTCTCTCTCTCTCTCTCTCCCTCTCTCCCTCTCTCTCTCTCTCTCTCTCTCTCTCTCTCTCTCTCTCTCTCTCTCTCTCTCTCTCTCTCTCGTGTGTACTCACGCCCTGGCAGCCGACCGTCTCGTCCGAGGCGTCCCTGCAGTTCCTCCTCCCGTCGCAGACGCTGACGAAGGCGATGCACTCGCCGCTCCCGCACCGCCACTGGTCCGGCCTGAGGGAAGGAGGGGTTAGGGTGAGGCGTGGGTGAGGGGTGGGTGAGGGGAGGGTGAGGGGAGGGAGAGGGAATATGAGACCGTTTTCTGTGGAGATCTGGGAGGGAATGATACCGTTTTCTGTGGAGATCTGGGAGG
>NC_092250.1:4608886-4613886 GCF_036320965.1 Panulirus ornatus | reverse complement strand
GAACGTCTTAGAACACGAACGATTCGCTTTAACCCTAAAGGAGCGTCTTGGAACACGAACGATTCATTTTGGCCCTAAAGGAACGTCTTGGAACACGAACGATTCGTTTTGGCCCTAAAGGAACGTCGTAGAACACGAACGATTCGTTTTGGCCCTAAAGGAACGTCTTGGAACACGAACGATTCATTTTGGCCCTAAAGGAACGTCTTGGAACACGAACGATTCATTTTGGCCCTAAAGGAACGTCTTAGAACACGAACGATTCATTTTGGCCCTAAAGGAACGTCTTGGAACACGAACGATTCATATATTGGCCCTAAAGGAACGTCTTAGAACACGAACGATTCATTTTGGCCCTAAGGGAACGTCTTGGAACAAGAACTATTCATTTTGGCCCCAAAAGGAACGTCTTAGAACACGAACGATTCATTTTGGCCCTAAAGGAACGTCTTAGAACACGATCGATCCGTTTTTGCCTAAAGGAACGTCCGGGAACCCATACCCATCACCCTGTGCGAACGCGGTAAATCAGGATAAATGAGCGCCATATTGAATATTCATTTATCGCCTCGTATCGCTAAATGGCCTGATATATTTTGAACTTATTGTTAAGAGAAAGAAAGTAGGATTACTTTAAGATAATTTGACTGGGTTTCGGTAATTATTTAAGCATAATTAGGGTTATTTATTTCACTTTATTAAGTGGGTTGCAAGTGGCGTTTATGTTACATCCAGTTCGGGTAGATAGATAATTACCTTATTGTTACTGTATACTGGGTAAGGTAATTACCCTTGGCTGTAGGAAGATTACCTTAAAAAGTGTAAGGGTAATTTTTCGTAGCGTTTGGTTCATTGGCGGTAAATGAATTACATTTAGGAGATAATGGGGGGGAGGGGGGCCCACTTTATACAATTTGGCCCAAGTTACCCCTTAGGCAAAGTGGATTACCTTAAGTAGCGTTTGGGTTGTTAGGGTGGGTAAATGAATTACATTTTTTGGAGATGGGTTGTACAGTCGGCCCAAAAAGTGATGTCACACTTCTGGGCGAATTGCTCTTACGTCTGGCAACCACGTCTTCGGGTGTGTGTGTGTGTGTGTCGAACGGGTACCAATTCCCTCGTTAGTGCCCTAATGGCCCTGAGCGATAATCTGGTACATAATTTAATTATTTACTAATTTATTTACTATAATTTTGTCTGTGTCTTTAAGGTGTGCCATTTCTGGCACAGGTCAGGGATTTAATGTGTGTCCCTCTTTCTCCTCTAATTGGCACTGTGCGTGTAATAGGGTCGTTAAGCCATATTCCTCTTGTTTAATATTTGTTATCCTCTAGAAAATATATGAAATAAATCAATTATTTTCCTTTTTGTGTGTGTTTAAGACCATGATACCATGTCTCAGGGTTTATGGAAATGGAGTAGATACCTATTTTTCTGATGTACCAGAAATGGTGTGTTTAAATATATTTTTTCTGAAGCGAGATCGAGAAGGAAATTATATTCATTGCCGTATAAAAAGTCCCAGAAAACCAATTTCTCTTTATAGAAATTGTTAGTAATAATCAAAAGCTTTTGTGGAGTATGCTGTTGGTATTTTATGTGATGCATATCATCATGTAAGACACTTTTTAATAAGGAGACGAGAATTACCTCAGTTACCCTGGTAAAAAGTAGAAGAAAATGGGACTTTTCATCATAGAAAATGAAACCATAGGCCTAATTTTTGGCCTAACTATGGTATTCTGTGTTACTCCATATGATGGGAAAAGTATACCTATTAACCCTCCTAGATATTAGTAAGAATACTCTAGGGGATTTGTGCTGATGGGCCTGAAGGGGGAGTCGAAGTGCTGATGGGCCTTAAGTGGGAGTCGAAGTGCTGATGGGCCTCAAGGTGGAGTCGAAGTGCTGATGGGCCTTAAGGGGGAGTCGAAGTGCTGATGGGCCTTAAGGGGGAGTCGAAGTGCTGATGGGCCTTAAGGGGGAGTCGAAGTGCTGATGGTCCTGAAGGGGGAGTCGAAGGGCTGATGGTCCTGAAGGGGGAGTCGAAGTGCTGATGGTCCTGAAGGGGGAGTCGAAGTGCTGATGGTCCTGAAGGGGGAGTCGAAGTGCTGATGGTCCTGAAGGGGGAGTCGAAGTGCTGATGGACCTGACGGGGAGTCGAAGTGCTGATGGGCCTTAAGTGGGAGTCGAAGTGCTGATGGGCCTTAAGGGGGAGTCGAAGTGCTGATGGGCCTTAAGGGGGAGTCGAAGGGCTGATGGTCCTGAAGGGGGAGTCGAAGGGCTGATGGTCCTGAAGGGGGAGTCGAAGGGCTGATGGTCCTGAAGGGGGAGTCGAAGTGCTGATGGTCCTGAAGGGGGAGTCGAAGTGCTGATGGGCCTTAAGGGGGAGTCGAAGTGCTGATGGGCCTTAAGGGGGAGTCGAAGTGCTGATGGGCCTTAAGGGGGAGTCGAAGTGCTGATGGGCCTTAAGTGGGAGTCGAAGTGCTGATGGGCCTTAAGGGGGAGTCGAAGTGCTGATGGGCCTTAAGTGGGAGTCGAAGTGCTGATGGGCCTTAAGGGGGAGTCGAAGTGCTGATGGGCCTTAAGGGGGAGTCGAAGTGCTGATGGGCCTTAAGGGGGAGTCGAAGTGCTGATGGGCCTTAAGGGGGAGTCGAAGTGCTGATGGTCCTGAAGGGGGAGTCGAAGGGCTGATGGTCCTGAAGGGGGAGTCGAAGGGCTGATGGTCCTGAAGGGGGAGTCGAAGTGCTGATGGTCCTGAAGGGGGAGTCGAAGTGCTGATGGTCCTGAAGGGGGAGTCGAAGTGCTGATGGTCCTGAAGGGGGAGTCGAAGTGCTGATGGTCCTGAAGGGGGAGTCGAAGTGCTGATGGTCCTGAAGGGGGGGTCGAAGTGCTGATGGGCCTGACTGCAGACTTCCTGTTACTTCATCCACATCATCCACAGGTGTTCGTGTGCATTTACATGTGTTCGTGTGCATTTACATGTGTTCGTGTGCATTTACATGTGTTCGTGTGCATTTACAGGTGTTCGTGTGCATTTGTACGTGTTCGTGTGCATTTACATGTGTTCGTGTGCATTTGTACGTGTTCGTGTGCATTTACATGTGTTCGTGTGCATTTGTTGGCGTGCATTTACATGTGTTCGTGTGCATTTGTATGTGTTCGTGTGCATTTGTATGTGTTCGTGTGCATTTACACGTGTTCGTGTGCATTTACACGTGTTCGTGTGCATTTACACGTGTTCGTGTGCATTTGTACATGTTCGTGTGCATTTACACGCGTTCGTGTGCATTTGTACGTGTTCATGTGTCCCAGTGACCGGGTCTTGTACGGGGAATCTCCCCCCCCTCCCTCCCCTCCCCCCATCCCTCTCCCTCCCCCAACCCCTCCCTCCCACCTCCTCCCCCCACCCCTCCCACCTCCTCCCCCCACCCCTCCCACCTCCTCCTCCCACCCCTCCCTTCCCTCCCCAACGGACAGGGTCTTCAGAAAGGACCATGTGGGGGGCCGGGGGTGGGGGGGATATGATAACCCCAGCTGGCATGGCCTGTTACTCTCTCTCTCTCTCTCTCTCTCTCTCTCTCTCTCTCTCTCTCTCTCTCTCTCTCTCTCTCCAGTCATCCATGGTATTCTAGATCCAGGTCGATCTGGGTCTCAGGTAACGTGTTACCCTTAGCTCCAGGTCGATCTGGGTCTCAGGTAACTTGTTACCCTTAGATCCAGGTCGATCTGGGTCTCAGGTAACTTGTTACCCTTAGATCCAGGTCGATCTGGCTCTGAGGTAACTTGTTACCCTTAGATCCAGGTCGATCTGGGTCTCAGGTAACTTGTTACCCTTAGATCCAGGTCGATCTGGGTCTCAGGTAACGTGTTACCCTTAGATCCAGATCGATCTGGCTCTCAGGTAACTTGTTACCCTTAGATCCAGGTCGATCTGGGTCTCAGGTAACTTGTTACCCTTAGATCCAGGTCGATCTGGCTCTGAGGTAACTTGTTACCCTTAGATCCAGGTCGATCTGGGTCTCAGGTAACTTGTTACCCTTAGCTCCAGGTCGATCTGGGTCTCAGGTAACGTGTTACCCTTAGATCCAGGTCGATCTGGGTGTCAGGTAACTTGTTACCCTTAGATCCAGGTCGATCTGGGTCTCGGGTAACTTGTTACCCTTAGATCCAGGTCGATCTGGGTCTGAGGTTAACTTGTTACCCTTAGATCCAGGTCGATCTGGGTCTCAGGTAACTTGTAACCCTTAGATCCAGGTCGATCTGGGTCTCAGGTAACTTGTTACCCTTAGATCCAGGTCGATCTGGGTCTCAGGTAACTTGTTACCCTTAGATCCAGGTCGATCTGGGTCTCAGGTAACTTGTTACCCTTAGATCCAGGTCGATCTGGGTCTCAGGTAACTTGTTACCCTTAGATCCAGGTCGATCTGGGTCTCAGGTAACTTGTAACCCTTAGATCCAGGTCGATCTGGGTCTCAGGTAACTTGTTACCCTTAGATCCAGGTCGATCTGGGTCTGAGGTTAACTTGTTACCCTTAGATCCAGGTCGATCTGGCTCTCAGGTAACTTGTTACCCTTAGATCCAGGTCGATCTGGCTCTCAGGTAACTTGTTACCCTTAGATCCAGATCGATCTGGGTCTCAGGTAACTTGTTACCCTTAGATCCAGGTCGATCTGGGTCTCAGGTAACTTGTTACCCTTAGATCCAGGTCGATCTGGGTCTGAGGTTAACTTGTTACCCTTAGATCCAGGTCGATCTGGGTCTCAGGTAACTTGTTACCCTTAGATCCAGGTCGATCTGGGTCTCAGGTAACTTGTAACCTTTAGATCCAGGTCGATCTGGGTCTCAGGTAACTTGTTACCCTTAGATCCAGGTCGATCTGGGTCTGAGGTTAGCTTGTTACCCTTAGATCCAGGTCGATCTGGGTCTCAGGTAACTTGTTACCCTTAGATCCAGGTCGATCTGGGTCTGAGGTTAACTTGTTACCCTTAGATCCAGG
>NC_092250.1:4516386-4596386 GCF_036320965.1 Panulirus ornatus | reverse complement strand
CCAGGTGTCGTCCCTCACGGGGGGGGGGGGTGGTCCGTCCCTCAAAGGGGGGTGGGGGTGGTCCGTTCCTCAAAGGGGGGTGGGGGGTTGGTCCGTTCCTCAAAGGGGGGTGGGGGGGTGGTCCGTCCCTCAAGGGAGGGGGGTGGTGGTCCGTCCCTCAAAGGGGGGTGGGGGGGTGGTCCGTCCCTCAAGGGGGGGGACCTTCGACAAGCGTGATGTGGGTCCGTGGAAACCCGCTGTGAACCACCATCACTTCGCCCGGCTCTATAGCCTAGCACGGACCCCCCAGGACCTTGGACTTAACCTAGCACGGACCCCCCAGGACCTTGGACTTAGCCTAGCACGGACCCCCCAGGACCTTGGACTTAGCCTAGCACGGACCCACGACCGTGGAGCCTACATAGCCTAGCACGGACCCCATGACCTTGGAGCCTACTTAGCCTAGCACGGACCCCATGACCTTGGAGCCTACTGAGCCTAGCACGGACCCCAGGACCTTGGACTTAGCCTAGCACGGACCCCCATGACCTTGGACTTAGCCTAGCACGGACCTATGACCTTGGAGCCTACACGGACCCCCATGACCTTGGAGCCTACTGAGCCTAGCACGGACCCCATGACCTTGGAGCCTGCTTAGCTTAGCACGGACCCCCCATGACCTTGGAGCCTACTTAGCCTAGCACGGACCCCATGACCTTGGAGCCTGCTTAGCTTAGCACGGACCCCCCATGACCTTGGAGCCTACTTAGCCTAGCACGGACCCCATGACCTTGGAGCCTACTTAGCCTAGCACGGACCCATATCCTTGGACTCAGCCTAGCACGGACCCTTGACCTTGGACTCTTAGCCTAGCACGGATCCATAACCCTGGGACCTAAGCTTAGCTTAGCATAGACCCATGTAACCTTGGGATCTATGTTTAGCGCGGACCATAGTACTTAACATGGTTCATACCCATGGTTCGTACCCATCTCTCTCCACTTAACATGGTTCGTACCCATCTCTCTACCCACAACCAGGATATTCGCCAGAGGCCTTGTATTGCCATATGGATTGAATCAAGGCATGTGAAGCGTCTGGGGTAAACCATGGAAAGTTGTTTGGGGCCTGGATGTGGAAAGGGAGCTGTGGTTTCGGTGCATTATTACATGACAGCTAGAGACTGAGTGTGAACGCATGGGGCCTTTGTTGTCTTTTCCTAGTGCTACCTTGCACACATGAGGGGGGAGGGGGTTGTTATTCCATGTGTGGCGAGGTGGCGATGGGAACAAATAAAGGCTGACAGTATGAATTATGTACATGTGTATATATGTATATGTCTGTGTGTGTACATATATATATGTACATTGAGATGTATAGGTATGTATATTTGCGTGTGTGTACGTGTATGTATATACATGTGTATGTGGGTGGGTTGGGCCTTTCTTTCATCTGTTTCCTTGCACTACCTCGCTAACGCGGGAGACAGCGACAAAGCAAAATAAATAAATATATATATATATATATATATATATATATATATATATATATATATATATATATATATATATATATATATATATATATATATTCCTATGAGTCCACGGGGGAAAATGAAACACGAAAAGTTGCCAAGTGCACTTTCGTGTAATAATCACATCATCAGGGGAGACACAAGAGAGAAATATAACAGTCAGTGTGTGTGTGTGTGTGTGTGTCTGTGTGTGGCCCAGCTCTCGTGTATGGTCACGTGTCTTGGGGTTGGGTGGAGCCCAAAGGGGAGGAAGGGGGGGGAGCGGGGGCGGGGGCAGGAAGGGGTAGTTCTCCTTCGTCAGGCCTACGGGAGAAGGAGGGGGGCCGGGGGAGGGTGGCCCGGGGGAAGGAGGGAGGGTGGCCCGGGGGAAGAAGGGAGGGTGGCCCGGGGGAAGGAGGGAGGGTGGCCCGGGGGAAGAAGGGAGGGTGGCCCGGGGGACGGAGGGAGGGTGGCCCGGGGGAAGAAGGGAGGGTGGCCCGGGGGAAGAAGGGAGGGTGGCCCGGGGGAAGGAGGGGGGGTGGCCCGGGGGAAGAAGGGAGGGTGGCCCGGGGGAAGAAGGGGAGGGTGGCCCGGGGGAAGAAGGGAGGGTGGCCCGGGGGAAGAAGGGGAGGGTGGCCCGGGGCAAGGAGGGAGGGTGGCCCGGGGGAAGAAGGGGAGGGTGGCCCGGGGGAAGAAGGGAGGGTGGCCCGGGGGAAGAAGGGGAGGGTGGCCCGGGGGAAGGAGGGAGGGTGGCCCGGGGGAAGGAGGGAGGGTGGCCCGGGGGAAGAAGGGGAGGGTGGCCCGGGGGAAGGAGGGAGGGTGGCCCGGGGGAAGAAGGGAGGGTGGCCCGGGGGAAGGAGGGAGGGTGGCCCGGGGGAAGAAGGGAGGGTGGCCCGGAGGAAGAAGGGGAGGGGGGGTTAACTGATTATGGTTTCCTCTTGGGGAATCCCTGAGTGTTGTTGTGGACGAAGACCACCCCTCCCCTTTCCCTTTGTCTACGTAAGCGGCCAGGGGGTCTCTCCTTGATGGTCACTGTTAAGGGGGGTCTTCGGATGGTCTTTAGAGGGTGTATGGGGGGAGGGGAAGGAGGAATGGCAAGCGTTCTTGTGATGGTCTATTTTTTTGGGGGGGCCCTGGCAATCGTCCTTCAGATGGTCTTTTGGGTGGTCTGGCAATCGTCCTTCAGATGGTCTCTGGGGCCCCTGGCATCCACCAGCAGCATTTCCATATACCTACATATTTATCTACATATTTATCTACATGCCATTTCTTTATGTATTTCATATACCTACATATTTATCTACATATTTATCTACATCCCATTCTTTATGTATTTCATATACCTACATATTTATCTACATATTTATCTACATGCCATTTCTTTATGTATTTCATATACCTACATATTTATCTACATGCCAATTCTTTATGTATTTCACACTTTGTGGGTGTTTAAGGTCGTTGGACTTGAACTAGGTTGTTTCTGAGTTAGGTCATACAATATGTGAATACAAGTGTTCTTAATTAGGGCTTGAAATAAATTGTAATTGGTTGGATTATTTATTTATTTTCCAATTATTATTACTATTATTATTATTATTATTATTATTTCTGTGTAAACAAGAAAGACCTTTTGAAAATGGAGTCTTTATCATTTATTTTCATTTAATTATTGGTGTTTAAAAGCTGTTTTGTTGACATTATAGGTCACCCCATTGCTTGGCTTTTTCGTTCTGTCTTCCTGGCGCTACCTCGCTAGAGCAGGGGGTGGCGACTGCCGTTTCCCTTGGGGTGGGGTAGCGCCGGGAATGGACACATATGTCCTGTCTAGACAGATAAGTCCTGCCTAATGGACAGATATGTTTTGTCTAGACAGATATGTCCTGTCTAATGGACAGATATATCCTGTCTAATGGACAGATACGTCCTGTCTAATGGACATATATGTTCTGTCTAGACAGATACGTCCTGTCTAGACAGATATATCCTGTCTAATGGACAGATATGTCCTGTCTAATGGACAGATGTGTGTTTAACATGTGCATCACATGGGAACATAAGGTGTTTACCGTCTCTCCCTTGTCCCCTCAGGAGTAAGATGGCATACACTGTACCCCCAGGACTGGAGTACCTCACCCAGCTGGACCAGGTTCTCGTCCACCAGGTGCATGAAGTGTTTGAGCGTAAGTAACCTACCTACCTACATCTCTCTCTCTCTCTCTCTCTCTCTCTCTCTCTCTCTCTCTCTCTCTCTCTCTCTCTCTCTCTCGTCCTCTTTCTCGTCCTCTCTCTCTCTCTTGTCCTCTCTCTCTGTCTCTTGTCCTCTCTCTCTCTCTCTCTCTCTCTCTCTCTCTCTCTCTCTCTCTCTCTCTCTCTCTCTCTCTCGTCCTCTTTCTCGTCCTCTCTCTCTCTCTCGTCCTCTCTCTCTCTCTCTCGTCCTCTCTCTCTCGTCCTCTCTCTCTCTCTCTCTCTCTCTCTCTCTCTCTCTCTCTCTCTCTCTCTCTCTCTCTCTCTCTCTCTCTCTCGTCCTTACTGTTGATAAAGCTGGTTATTATTATTTATTAACCCATACTAGCAGGAAATAACGATAACTGACTGTTTTTATGTCCTTTTTTTTATTATCATTCATATTTATCATTCATGAGATTGTACTTAAGGTGTGTTCCTAAGCTGTAAAAGCATGTTAATTAGGATATATATATATATATATATATATATATATATATATATATATATATATATATTTTTTTTTTTTTTTTTATACTTTGTCGCTGTCTCCCGCGTTTGCGAGGTAGCGCAAGGAAACAGACGAAAGAAATGGCCCAACCCCCATACACACGTACATACACACGTCCACACACGCAAATATACATACCTACACAGCTTTCCATGGTTTACCCCAGACGCTTCACATGCCTTGATTCAATCCAATGACAGCACGTCAACCCCTGTATACCACATCGCTCCAATTCACTCTATTCCTTGCCCTCCTTTCACCCTCCTGCATGTTCAGGCCCCGATCACACAAAATCTTTTTCACTCCATCTTTCCACCTCCAATTTGGTCTCCCTCTTCTCCTCGTTCCCTCCACCTCCGACACATATATCCTCTTGGTCAATCTTTCCTCACTCATTCTCTCCATGTGCCCAAACCATTTCAAAACACCCTCTTCTGCTCTCTCAACCACGCTCTTTTTATTTCCACACATCTCTCTTACCCTTACGTTACTTACTCGATCAAACCACCTCACACCACACATTGTCCTCAAACATCTCATTTCCAGCACATCCATCCTCCTGCGCACAACTCTATCCATAGCCCACGCCTCGCAACCATACAACATTGTTGGAACCACTATTCCTTCAAACATACCCATTTTTGCTTTCCGAGATAATGTTCTCGACTTCCACACATTTTTCAAGGCTCCCAAAATTTTCGCCCCCTCCCCCACCCTATGATCCACTTCCGCTTCCATGGTTCCATCCGCTGACAGATCCACTCCCAGATATCTAAAACACTTCACTTCCTCCAGTTTTTCTCCATTCAAACTCACCTCCCAGTTGACTTGACCCTCAACCCTACTGTACCTAATAACCTTACTCTTATTCACATTTACTCTTAACTTTCTTCTTCCACACACTTTACCAAACTCAGTCACCAGCTTCTGCAGTTTCTCACATGAATCAGCCACCAGCGCTGTATCATCAGCGAACAACAACTGACTCACTTCCCAAGCTCTCTCATCCCCAACAGACTTCATACTTGCCCCTCTTTCCAGTACTCTTGCATTTACCTCCCTAACAACCCCATCCATAAACAAATTAAACATCCCTGGGGATAGGGGAGAAAGAATACTTCCCACGTATTCCCTGCATGTCGTAGAAGGCGACTAAAAGGGGAGGGAGCTGAGGTGGGCTGGAAATCCTCCCCTCTCATTTTTTTTTTTTAATTTTCCAAAACTGAATATATCTTTTGAGGTATTTGGTAAATACTCATTGATGAAATTTTGATGTACTTTTCAATTAGGATCAGGAAAATGGTAGCATGTCCACAACAGAAATTACCATTGAAATAAACTTTAAATGGCAGTGTGATGATTTAGGAAAAATTATTTTATGGGACTGGACTTTCACCCAGAAATGTTCTTCGTATACTTGGGGCAAGCTATGGCCTTCCTCCCCATGGAAACACTGGGATGGAGGTACACTTACCATCCAGTGTACTGCCAGGATGGAGGTGCACTTACCATCCAGTGTACTGCCAGGATGGAGGTGCACTTACCATCCAGTGTACTGCCAGGATGGAGGTGCACTTACCATCCAGTGTACTGCCAGGATGGAGGTACACTTACCATCCAGTGTACTGCCAGGATGGAGGTACACTTACCATCCAGTGTATTGCCAGGATGGAGGTACACTTGCCATCCAGTGTACTGCCAGGATGGAGGTACACTTACCATCCAGTGTACTGCCAGGATGGAGGTGCACTTGCCATCCAGTTTACTGCCAGGATGGAGGTACACATACCATCCAGTGTACTGCCAGGATGGAGGTACACTTACCATCCAGTGTACCACCAAATCATTTCATCAAAGTTCCACATTTGAATGTATATCCCTCTGGGTCCTGTTACCCCACTAATCCCCCTTAGTTGTTCTCTTCCACCTCATGATTATTTAGAATTGAGCACAACAAGATCACTCTTTTCATGTATACATGTATGTATATGCATAAATAGATATGTAAATACCTGTAAACATACATAGTGTACAGAATTATGCTGATGTATTTATGAATCTATTTATGTTTGGCCCAGTACTGTCAGGATGTGAGATGAACAATAAATACGTGCTGAAGAACACTTTGGGTCAGCAGTTCCTGTTCGCCAAGGAAGACACGGACTGCCTCACTCGCCAATGTTGCGGTCCTTTGAGGGGTTTCGAGATGGCCCTCATGGATAACCAGGAACAGGAGGTGTTGCACCTGTCGCGCCCCCTCTCCTGCGACAGCTGCTGCTGCGCCTGCTGCCTTCAGGTAAGAGGGAGGGGTCTTGGCCTCCATTGCCAGTCTCCAAGCACTCCTAATGCATCCAGGTGGGGAAGCCTCTATCCTCTATCACAAATCTCTCGCCTTCTTCTGCTTTGCCTTCAGGAGAGTCTTTCACAGTAGCTGGGTCTCTCACCATCCTTTTTTGCTTCTTCCTTCAGGTGAGTACTGCCTCTTACGCCTATACTTAAAGTTTGATGAGCTTACAGAGGCTAGCTCAGTATTTTCCCCATTTCTAGCTGCTGGTGCTTATTGAGTCTACTCAAATATTCATTTGTAGTTTTAGCATGAGTTACATGTTGTGGTAGACTCTTCACATGTTAAGTCTCAGGGTGAATTTATTTTTGTATCACCTGTAGACTGGACCCTTCTTAGTCCAGTTCATGTCATCTCTCCTACTGTTGTCCTTTTAATTTAAAGGAGACTTACTCTCAGCTTTTTTGGGGGGCCTTTTGAAGTTCTGTATGTCTCTGTTGTATGACCTCTTTTCCATATCTGTTCCAGTGTTTGTTGCTTCCAGGTATTTAACCCTCTCCATATAGCTTGTGGCATGGTGGCTCTGTGTTGGATCTTTTCCAGATGAGTTCTGTGGTCTCTTGCATGTGCTATGGTGCAAGTCTTGAACACAGTCTTCTGGGTGTGGACATATGTTTTTTATACTCTTATCAAGAATCCTATTCTATCTATCTCAGTAGAAGTTCCACCGATAGGTTGTTATTTTTACAGGGACAAACATGGCCAAGGCAAAACATGCTCTAGTCGAGGCTGTCTCAGATGAAAGCCAAAACAAGTAAGAGATAAAGCATGAGGCTCATTTTCCTATCATCTTTGATGGATTGCTTTGTTGATTTCATGCTATAACTTAGACACCCCCTCAGTTGAACCTTCTGTTCAAACTTAACCAGTATGTTTTCATCACAATATGTTTTTAAATCTTTCCTTATCTTTCATGAGATGCATTTTTCCCTCACATGGAATTCATAAACCAGTCTTTGAATGAGTCACTTAAATTATCCATCATCTTGTAGTAGCATATTATCCAAAATCATACAGGACAATGCACATTTTAATTCATGATTGGGGACTTCATTAACATCTAGGAACCAAGTAAGTTCCCAAAACAGATCTATGTGACACACTACCATCAACCCCACTCCAGTCTGAGCTCTTTCCTTGTACTGAAACTCTCTCATTTTTCTTTTAGAAAGCCCTCATTCAAGTTTAGTACCTTACTCAACCATGAATATTATATGCCTTTGGTACATAGAGTAGCTTTCTATGGGGAACAGTATCAAATTAGCATTCCAATATTATGAATTAGCATGAAACATTATAATGCTCATGTCCAAATTTATGAAGTGTATAGTGGGTTGGTTAGGTAGATTGTACTTTACGTGAATCCATGGTGATGTCTGATAAACAAATTGGTCACCTTGGAATGGGATACAAGTTTGATTGTAACTACTGACTCCTCCTTTTCTTTGCACACTGCACAACTTAATGCTACAGACCTGCAATTGCTTACACTGGACCTTTTTCTCCTCCTTTCTTGAAAATCAGTGATACTTGCCTTTGTTTCCTTTTGCAGGGTGTTTTCCCTCAACATGCAGCTTCCAAAATATCAGATACAAATGTTTGGTTAGTTCATTTGCATATTTCTTAACCAGTTGGAGGGGTATCTTGACCAGTTCTGTTAATTGCACTTGGATTAAACTGTCTCAGCTTCTTCGTAAAAGTTTCCCACTGAAAATTCACTGTCCTTCATGACTAAATCACCTTTCATTGGGTCTTCAGAATGTGATAATTCTCCTAGGTTTCCATTAATAGTTACTGATTTGAAAAAGTCAGTCAGAGTAACAGCTGCTTCTAAGTCATATTTTGTCAGTGAGCCATCCTTCTCTAACTTTGTTGTGTCTACTTTAACTTCCTGCTGGTCATTGATGTAACCATACAGCATTTTCAATTGATTTGTGAGAGTTGATAAGCTATGTCTCAAAAACTAGTTTTGCCTTATCCATATCTTCGATTCTGTTTTCCTGTTCAGCATACTATCCATAGTCCTTCATTGCCTAAGCTATGGCACTTACACAGTTCATGTTTCCTCTTAATACATATCTGAAATAGTTTTGTCTATCATCCATCTTGATCTCTTTGTAACCTTCTTTTCAGATATATATTTGGTGCATCGTTCATTTACAGCATCTTTGAGGTAAAGCCCATTTTAACTCATCATCCTTATTGTCCATCTCCCAGTCAGACCTTAGAAGCAAGCACATGTTCATTTCTTCCTAAGTAGGTCAAACCATGGGTACTTGTGGTGGACATGGTTTCCTCAGTCACGACTATTTTTCCTTGCTTGATGTCAAAGCACTTTGTGTAAATTATGTGAATGTATTCTAGAATTTACCTAGAATAAATACATGGATTACTTGGTTCTAAGTTATCCCTGTGGATGGGGAGAAAGAATACCTCCCACGTATGCCATGCATGTTGTAGAAGGCGACTAAAAGGGGAGGGAGCGGGGGTGCTGGAAATCCTCCCCTCTCATTTTTAATTTTTCAAGAGAAGGAACAGAGAAGGGGACCAAGTGAGGATATTCCCACTAAGGCTCAGTCCTCTGTTCTTAATGCTACCTCACTAGTGCAGGAAATGGCAAATATGTGTGAAAAAAACTTAGTTCTAAGTATGTATTTGTATGGTAAGTGTATGCCCTTCACCAGCTTATTCTGTTGTAGCCATACACCCCACAAAACAGTTTTCTTGCAATGGCCATGGTTCTTAGTCCCTTGGTCCAAGTGGTGTGAGTAGTGTCCACACCAGTGCAATGTGATCACTTTTCCTTCATGGTGCCACTGTTTCCATGTCAAATTCCGTGTTATCATCTTCATTATACACAAGATAAAGTATGTTAGATACCTTTTTTTTATAGATACTTAGACAGCACAGGCAGTGATTGCCCTAATCATAGCAATCTCATGTACTTTACATCAACGCCTCCCTTGCTTAGCCATCCACCCCATAAGAAGCAAACATAACAAGAGACTGGAAGCCATTAAAACAAGGTCTTCAGAACAGTCGCTGTCTTCTCACAACCCACAAACACTCACCACCTGCACAAGAGAAAAATACTTCCGAGAATTCCCACTTTATATGCTCAACACTCACTTCTTTGCAACAGCCCAAGTCCCCTCCCACCCAGATGACAATATAACCAACCACTGACCCCCAAGTTGAAACCAAAAACTTATCTGTGCATCTTACTTCAGTAATCTGTCATACTCACATATCTGCCCCCTCCTCCCCCATATCTAACAAACATGATGTTGGCAAAGCACTTACAAATAATGACTCAAAAACCACTACACAACTGCTTCTTCAACCCAATCCTAAATTCTTTCCATGAGACATTCACCCAAACTGAAACTATTAGGAACTTTTTTTCTTTTGGTCTACATTTTCATGACCACTCTCATCAACAACACTATGAACACAACTTCAAAACATCAAAGGAAGCTGCTCATGCACAACATGTAACTTCCACACTGAAGAGACTGATCACGTAATTGTGCTGCACTCACTTCACATGAACAAGCATACATCACCACAATTCTAGACCTGTGATGATGCTTAGTGGATGTGGTAATTTTTTTTCACAGTAAGGAGCTTCATGAAAAGGAATGCTGGCATAAAGCATGACCTCTTTCTTAGGGGCTCCTGCAGCCAAAGGCTGCACTGCAATCAGTAGCATGGATAGTGTGGACTCCTGTGAAGCAGAGATTTCTTTGATGAGACTCTTATGTTACTCTGTTCAAGTGGTCTTGCCAAAGGTGATTTTTTCACTGTGTAATTTCAAGCAGGTGGAGTCCAATACTGTATGTATGTCCAGTACTGTATGTATGAAGAGGATGAGTTGAAATGGTTTGGACATATAGTGAGAATGAATGAGGAAAGGTTGACAAAGTGGAGGGAACAAGGAGAAGTGGGAGACCAAATTGTAGTTGAAAGGATGGAGTAAAAAAGATTTTGAGCGATCAGGGCTTGAACATACAGGAGGGTGAGAGGCATGCCAGGAATAGAATGAATTGGAACGATTTGGTATACCAGGGTCGACATGCTGTCAATGGACTGAACCAGGGCATGTGAAATGTCTGGGATAAACCATGGAAAGGTATGTGGGGCCTGGATGTGGATAGGGAGCTGTGGTTTCGGTGCATTACACATGACAGCTAGAGACTGAGTGTGTGCGAATGTGGCCTTTTTTGCCAGTTTTCTTTCACTATCTCGCTGAAGCAGGGGGTAGTGATGCTGTTTTCTGTGGTGCAGGGTAGCGCCAGAAATGGATGAAGGCAAGTACGAATATGTACATGTGTATATATGTCTGCGTATGTATGTATATGTTTATATGGTGATATGTATATATGTATATTTGTGTGTATTGGCATTTATGTGTATATAGTGATATGTATATATGTATATTTGTGTGTATTGGCGTTTATATATATATATATATATATATATATATATATATATATATATATATATATATATATTTTCTTTCATACTATTCGCCATTTCCCGCGTCAGCGAGGTAGCGTCAAGAACAGAGGACTGGGCCTCTGGGGAAGCATCCTCACCCGGTCAGTTTGTGTTGTTGTGGTCGGAAGAACATGGCGCAGGTAACCATAGTCAGTTGTGCTTGTTGTTTAAGGGCTTTATGGACACCAGAAGAGATTGAAGAGCATGCCAGGTCACGACATATTGATCAAGGAAACACAGAAAGATAGACAAAAGTTGTCTCAGACGACAGGTTAAACTGCTATTGTTGTTGGGGGGCGAGGAAGAATCTGGCAACTCAACGCCATTCTTGAAGGAGATGCCAATCATCCATGGGTGTCGACACAAGGTGAAATCGACGAATATAGGGAAACTATGTACAAAAAAACGTAGTCATGGGTAGGAAGGTTCTGCTAGATGCAAGAAATAAACTTCAGATATCATGGGGGAGGATGAAGGAATCCAGAGAAGTATATGGTCAGCACGTTGTGAAGTTCGTGGCCTCCATATTGGATCGACGTGTATTTTTAGATTTAAGTGCCAAGTGTGTGAAAGAGCTTTGGGAGGAGGACTCAAGGGGAATACGACAAGCTTAGACGAGCAGAGTTTCAGGTGACTGACAGTGTGGCATATTTCTTCGATTCCTTAGACAGAATAGGAGTTTTTGGAGTATATTCCCACAAAGACATTCTCCATTGCGGCAAAGCTACCAAAGCAATTACTAAGAGTTCACCATCCCCATCCAGAATGTTCCGTTTTTATTTGGGGATGTAGGGGGACACTAGAGACAAAAATGGTTTCAGTGCTTTGAGAGTGTGTCACATAGATACTATTTCTTGCGCATCTTCCTCTGGAGTTTGACCAGCGGCTCTTGGAAGACAGGATCCCAAATAGAAGAATCACTCAACATTTTTGGGACCATTGTCAACAATGGGAACTTCTGGGATGTTTCTATAATTCTATTCCTTAACAAGACTGACTTCCTCATCCAGAAAATTAGATCTAGACAAAGCAACATTCATTGCTTACTATTTTACAGATTTGGTGGGGAATCCACATAATGAGAGATGTGTTCAGCAGTTCATCTTACATATGTCAAAATTTATTACAATTTATCAAAAAAGGGGGTGACTGTATTGTTGACTGGTTGGTAAGGTTATTTAATGTATGTATGATTCATGGTGAGGTGCCTGAGGATTGGCGGAATGTGTGCATAGTGCCATTGTACAAAGGCAAAGGGGATAAGAGTGAGTGCTCAAATTACAGAGGTATAAGTTTGTTGAGTATTCCTGGTAAATTATGTGGGAGGGTATTGATTGAGAGGGTGAAGGCATGTACAGAGCATCAGATTGGGGAAGAGCAGTGTGGTTTCAGAAGTGGTAGAGGATGTGTGGATCAGGTGTTTGCTTTGAAGATTGTATGTGAGAAATACTTAGAAAAGCAAATGGATTTGTATGTAGCATTTATGGATCTGGAGAAGGCATATGATAGAGTTGACAGAGATGCTATGTGGAAGGTATTAAGGATATATGGTGGGGGAGGCAAGTTGTTAGAAACAGTGAAAAGTTTTTATCGAGGATGTAAGGCATGTGGTACGTGTAGGAAGAGAGGAAAGTGATTGGTTCTCAGTGAATGTAGCTTTGCGGCAGGGGTGTGTGATGTCTCCATGGTTGTTTAATTTGTTTATGGATGGGGTAGTTAGGGAGGTGAATGCAAGGGTTTTGGAAAGAGGGGCAAGTATGCAGTCTGTTATGGATGAGAGAGCTTGGGAAGTGAGTCAGTTGTGGTTTACTGATTATACAGTGCTGGTGGCTGATTCATGTGAGAAACTGTAGAAGCTGGTGACTGAGTTTGGTAAAGCATGTGAAAGAAGAAAGTTGAGAGTAAATGTGAATAAGAGCAAGGTTATAAGGTACAGTAGGGTTGAGGGTCAAGTCAATTGGGAGGTAAGTTTGAATGGAGAAAAACTGGAGGAAGTGAAGTGTTTTAGATATCTGGGAGTGGATCTGGCAGCGGATGGAACCATGGAAGCGGAAGTGAATCATAGGGTGGGGGAAGTGGCGAAAATTCTGGGAGCCTTGAAGAATGTGTGGAAGTCGAGAACATTATCTTGGAAAGCAAAAATGGGTATGTAAGCAATAGTGGTTCCAACAATGTTGTATGGTTGCGAGGTGTGGGCTATGGATAGAGTTGTGCGCAGGAGGGTGGATGTGCTGGAAATGAGATGTTTGAGGACAATGTGTGGTGTGAGGTGGTTTGATCGAGTAAGTAATGTAAAGGTAAGAGAGATGTGTGGAAATAAAGAGAGCGTGGTTGAGAGAGCAGAAGAGGGTGTTTTGAAATGGTTTGGTCACATGGAGAGAATGAGTGAGGAAAGATTGACCTAGAGGATATATGTGTCAGAGGTGGAGGGAATGAGGAGAAGTGGGAGACCAAATTGGAGGTGGAAAGATGAAGTGAAAAAGATTTTGAGTGATCGGGGCCTGAACATGCAGGAGGGTGAAAGGCATGCAAGGAATAGAGTGAATTGGATCAATGTGGTATACCGGGGTTGACGTGCTGTCAGTGGATTGAATCAGGGCATGTGAAGCGTCTGGGGTAAACCATGGAAAGTTTTGTGGGGCCTGGATGTGAAAAGGGAGCTGTGGTTTCGGGCATTATTGCATGACAGCTAGAGACTGAGTGTGAACGAATGGGGCCTTTGTTGTCTTTTCCTAGCGCTACCTCGCACACATGAGGGGGGAGGGGGATGGTATTCCATGTGTGGCGATGGGAATGAATAAAGGCAGACAGTGTGAATTGTGTGCATGGGTATATAGGTATGTGTCTGTGTGTGTATATATATATGTACATTGAGATGTATAGGTATGTATATTTGTGTGTGTGGACGTGTATGTATATACATTGTGTATGGGGGTGGGTTGGGCCATTTCTTTCGTCTGTTTCCTTGTGCTACCTCGCAAAAGCGGGAGACAGCGACAAAGCAAAATAAATAAATAAATATAAATAATAAATAAAATGTATTTTATTTATTTATTTTTATTTATTTTATTTATTTTTATTTTATTTATTTCCGAGAACATTATCTCGGAAAGCAAAAATGGGTATGTTTGAAGGAATAGTGGTTCCAACAATGTTGTATGGTTGCGAGGCGTGGGCTATGGATAGAGTTGCGCGCAGGAGGATGGATGTGCTGGAAATGAGATGTTTGAGGACAATGTGTGGTGTGAGGTGGTTTGATCGAGTAAGTAACGTAAGGGTAAAAGAGATGTGTGGAAATAAAAAGAGCGTGGTTGAGAGAGCAGAAGAGGGTGTTTTGAAATGGTTTGGGCACATGGAGAGAATGAGTGAGGAAAGATTGACCAAGAGGATATATGTGTTGGAGGTGGAGGGAACGAGGAGAAGTGGGAGACCAAATTGGAGGTGGAAAGATGGAGTGAAAAAGATTTTGTGTGATTGGGGCCTGAACATGCAGGAGGGTGAAAGGAGGGCAAGGAATAGAGTGAATTGGATCGATGTGGTATACCGGGGTTGACGTGCTGTCAGTGGATTGAATCAGGGCATGTGAAGCATCTGGGGTAAACCATGGAAAGCTGTGTAGGTATGTATATTTGCGTGTGTGGACGTATGTATATACATGTGTATGGGGGTGGGTTGGGCCATTTCTTTTGTCTGTTTCCTTGTGCTACCTCACAAACGCGGGAGACAGCGGAAAAAAAAAAAAAATATTTTGCATATATGTGCATGGGCTGTTTTTCATCTGTTTCCTGTGAAATAAAGATCACATCAGGTAATGATATTCTGTTAGATGCAAATTTCACAATGAAGAGCTTTGTCTTTCTGCATAAGATGCTGACTACAAAATACATAATCTTTGTTTTTCTTGTCACTGACTTGTTTTTGTGTTTACCTTGAGTTTCTCAGTTTTCAAACTCTTACCTGATCTTTTGTGAGGTATATTTATCATAGGCTACATTTTGTGCCCCTCCCTCCCCTTTAGGGATGGGTAATCCTGAGAATCTTGGAAGGCATTCCGGCCTTTTACCTTATTATAGGCACTAACTTATTTCTAGTAGTAAGGAGCTTTTGCATCTTGTCCGGCTCTTACTTGCAGCCCATAAGATCAAGTTGTGGTGTACTTATAGAAATGTTACTCCTAAAGGGGAACACAGTGAATCAGATATGGATAAACCACTGAGTGATGCGTTGAATTATTCATTTCAGTTTTCAGGTTCCAGATAAAACATAGTATACCAAATGTTTTAGGAACATTTTTGTTGGACATTGAGGGTATTTGATGTCCAGTTATTGACTCGTGCATATGTAACACAAAAAATTTTGGTATTACTGATTAGTTGAAGTCTGTATGTATTGAAAAATCTTTTTATTAAGCAAGAGATTTGGTTTTTGTATTGTATAAGTTGCAGTATTTCTAGGTAAAGCATTACACATCTAGAAAATCTGTTTCTGGTGCTACCTCACTAATGCGGGCAATGGTGAACAAGTGTGGAAAATAATCATTCCTTCTCAGTAGACGTGGGTAATGAGATGTTCAAGGTTAAGAGAAGAGGCAGAATCATAGACAGTCATGTCATCTACAAAGAAACTTTGACCCTTTTACAATTTGTATAGCAACAGGCTTAAATTACAGCATCTGCAAAAAATCTTGTCACATCCCTATACATTTTTGAGAGAATTGTCACACTTACATTTTAGTACTACGTTATCTCTCCTTTGTCCCTGATTACCATCTGCAGATATCTCGGCATGGAATTGGCAAGGTTCCTGAAGTATTCTAGGTCCATATTTTGGGTCCATAGGCTTGATTTCCTGAATGAGGCAAGGCACTGATGGGGTTTTGCAAGAAGCAGCTGCAGATCATGTGTTCTGAGCACCCAGTATGCCTAGTAACCACATTTTCTTGGTTCCAGGTAAGAATTCAGGCCTTCGCCTTCTTAGAAAGGTAAGAGCTGACCATCTTGAAACATAGATGGAAGAGGTACAGCACCCAGAAGCAAAATTCCCAAAAGAAGTGGCAGCCTGGAAGACTAATGAAAGAACGTTCTTCCCTAAATATAATAGCATGGGGCACACTGAGGCAGGTTGCTGATGCTCACACTGTTAGAAACACTAGTCTCGGTGACCAAGTGTATGATGATATCACCCTGAGCGTGTTATATGCTTATACCCCCACAATGTATGTACCTTATCCATGTATTGCCTTTGAGAATACATGAGGGTGGACAATGTTTTTTGCTGACACTTTAGATATTACCATCAGAGATCTTTTCTAGTTTTTAAGATTGTCGTCCGGCAGTTTCACTGATGTCCCATAAACACAAGTGATTGTGAAGAGGAATTCTTATGGCAAACTTAATGGCAATTGATGCTTTTTAAAGCTAGTCTGGCAAGTATAATTTTTAGCTCATTTATTGATTCCTAAATGTAAAGAAATTTGTGAAGTGCAGGTCTTGTGAATTTCTTTTTTCAAACCTATACTGGCATTGGACTGTGTAGGTATATTCATTACCTTTATGTAGTAGGTACCTCTGGGTCTGCTTCATTCTCGAGCCAGTAGGATTGTACTGTTTCTTTCTATGGTAAGTTCCTTAAGAGATTTTTTTCAGCTTTAATTTGGATTTCTGCATTTGTGATGAAAACAAATAGAAAGGAATAAGAAGCTGTCGTGACATGTACTTCTCAAAATCTTTAGGAGATTGTAGTTACTGGTCATCAAGGTGTGATCAGTGTCTTCATACTAATGATTAAACATGGTAATGTAAGGAGGAATATCTGAATATCAGTAGATGTTTAATCTGCCAAATGATTATGTTTGGATCTTGTAGGTGTTCAGTCTTCTCAATATCAAAATTGTTGTTTCATCAGTTATAGTACCTGTTTTGAGACTGAAGGTATCTAGACCATCACATACTTGTTATTTTCAGAGCATAGAGATATCCAGCCCGCCAGGAACTGTTCTGGGCAGCGTTCATCAGGAATGGAGTATCTGTACCCCATTGGCGGGCAAGTTTACTGTTAGGAACACCTCTGATGATGTTGTCCTCAAGATCCAGGGTCCTGCATGCCCCGTAAGCTGCGGCAATGACATAAACTTTAAGGTAGGTTTGATGACACCACTCCCTCAGAGATCCCTGAAAGTAGATTGGAGGGTGCTACCTGCCTGTTCAAGGATAGATGGAGGGTGCTGCTATCCTTCTTTGGGTGGATTGAAGGGTACTACTCTCTACTTAAAGTTTCATCAGAGGATGCCACTTGCTTCCCAAAGTAAGTTGGTGGGTGCCTGTGCCTTCTACCTACTATCTAAAAGAATAATTATTTACAAACATAGTTTGCAGTTGAGGGAATAATTGGTATACATGGGGTGTTCAGTGTTGTAAATGGAAATGGTGAAGAGCTTGTAGATTTATGTGCTGAAAAAGGACTGATGATTGGGAATACCTGGTTTAAAAAGCGAGATATACATAAGTTTTGGAAAGAGGGGCAAGGATGAATTCTGTTGGGGATGAGAGAGCTTGGGAAGTGAGTCAGTTGTTGTTCGCTGATGATACAGCGCTGGTGGCTGATTCATGTGAGAAACTGCAGAAGCTGGTGACTGAGTTTGGTAAAGTGTGTGAAAGAAGAAAGTTAAGAGTAAATGTGAATAAGAGCAAGGTTATTAGGTACAGTAGGGTTGAGGGTCAAGTCAATTGGGAGGTGAGTTTGAATGGAGAAAAACTGGAGGAAGTGAAGTGTTTTAGATATCTGGGAGTGGATCTGGCAGCGGATGGAAACATGGAAGCGGAAGTGGATCATAGGGTGGGGGAGGGGGCGAAAATTCTGGGAGCCTTGAAGAATGTGTGGAAGTCGAGAACATTATCTCGGAAAGCAAAAATGGGTATGTTTGAAAGAATAGTGGTTCCAACAATGTTGTATGGTTGCGAGGCGTGGACTATGGATAGAGTTGTGCGCAGGAGGATGGATGTGCTGGAAATGAGATGTTTGAGGACAATGTGTGGTGTGAGGTGGTTTGATCGAGTAAGTAACGTAAGGGTAAGAGAGATGTGTGGAAATAAAAAGAGCGTGGTTGAGAGAGCAGAAGAGGGTGTTTTGAAATGGTTTGGTCACATGGAGAGAATGAGTGAGGAAAGATTGACCAAGAGGATATATGTGTCGGAGGTGGAGGGAACGAGAAGAGGGAGACCAAATTGGAGGTGGAAAGATGGAGTGAAAAAGATTTTGTGTGATCGGGGCCTGAACATGCAGGAGGGTGAAAGGCATGCAAGGAATAGAGTGAATTGGAGCGATGTGGTATACCGGGGTTGACGTGCTGTCAGTGGATTGAATCAAGGCATGTGAAGCGTCTGGGGTAAACCATGGAAAGCTTTGTAGGTATGTATATTTGCGTGTGTGGACGTATGTATATACATGTGTATGGGGGTGGGTTGGGCCATTTCTTTCGTCTGTTTCCTTGCGCTACCTCGCAAACGCGGGAGACAGCGGCAAAAAAAAAAAAAAAAACTTATGTAAGTAGGAGAGATGGCCAGAGAGCGTTATTGGATTACGTGTTAATTGACAGGCGCGCAAAAGAGAGACTTTTGGATGTTAATGTGCTGAGAGGTGCAACTGGAGGGATGTCTGATCATTATCTTGTGGAGGCTAAGTTGAAGATTTGTATGGGTTTTCAGAAAAGAAGAGTGAATGTTGGGGTGAAGAGGGTGGTGAGAGTAAGTGAGCTTGGGAAGGAGACTTGTGTGAGGAAGTACCAGGAGAGACTGAGTACAGAATGGAAAAAGGTGAGAACAATGGAAGTAAGGGGATTGGGGGAGGAATGGGATGTATTTAGGGAATCAGTGATGGATTGCGCAAAAGATGCTTGTGGCATGAGAAGAGTGGGAGGTGGGTTGATTAGAAAGGGTAGTGAGTGGTGGGATGAAGAAGAGTATTAGTGAAAGAGAAGAGAGAGGCATTAGGACGATTTTTGCAGGGAAAAAATGCAATTAAGTGGGAGATGTATAAAAGAAAGAGACAGGAGGTCAAGAGAAAGGTGCAAGAGGTGAAAAAAAGGGCAAATGAGAGTTGGGGTGAGAGAGTATCATTAAATTTTAGGGAGAATAAAAAGATGTTCTGGAAGGAGGTAAATAAAGTGCGTAAGACAAGGGAGCAAATGGGAACTTCAGTGAAGGGCGCAAATGGGGAGGTGATAACAAGTAGTGGTGATGTGAGAAGGAGATGGAGTGAGTATTTTGAAGGTTTGTTGAATGTGTTTGATGATAGAGTGGCAGATATAGGGTGTTTTGGTCGAGGTGGTGTGCAAAGTGAGAGGGTTAGGGAAAATGATTTGGTAAACAGAGAAGAGGTAGTAAAAGCTTTGCGGAAGATGAAAGCCGGCAAGGCAGCAGGTTTGGATGGTATTGCAGTGGAATTTATTAAAAAAGGGGGTGACTGTATTGTTGACTGGTTGGTAAGGTTATTTAATGTATGTATGACTCATGGTGAGGTGCCTGAGGATTGGCGGAATGTGTGCATAGTGCCATTGTACAAAGGCAAAGGGGATAAGAGGGAGTGCTCAAATTACAGAGGTATAAGTTTGTTGAGTATTCCTGGTAAATTATATGGGAGGATATTGATTGAGAGGGTGAAGGCATGTACAGAGCACCAGATTGGGGAAGAGCAGTGTGGTTTCAGAAGTGGTAGAGGATGTGTGGATCAGGTGTTTGCTTTGAAGAATGTATGTGAGAAATACTTAGAAAAGCAAATGGATTTGTATGTAGCATTTATGGATCTGGAGAAGGCATATGATAGAGTTGATAGAGATGCTCTGTGGAAGGTATTAAGAATATATGGTGTGGGAGGCAAGTTGTTAGAAGCAGTGAAAAGTTTTTATCGAGGATGTAAGGCATGTGTACGTGCAGGAAGAGAGGAAAGTGATTGGTTCTCAGTGAATGTAGGTTTGCGGCAGGGGTGTGTGATGTCTCCATGGTTGTTTAATTTGTTTATGGATGGGGTTGTTAGGTAGGTGAATGCAAGAGTTTTGGAAAGAGGGGCAAGTATGAAGTCTGTTGGGGATGAGAGAGCTTGGGAAGTGAGTCAGTTGTTGTTCGCTGATGATACAGCGCTGGTGGCTGATTCATGTGAGAAACTGCAGAAGCTGGTGACTGAGTTTGGTAAAGTGTGTGAAAGAAGAAAGTTAAGAGTAAATGTGAATAAGAGCAAGGTTATTAGGTACAGTAGGGTTGAGGGTCAAGTCAATTGGGAGGTGAGTTTGAATGGAGAAAAACTGGAGGAAGTGAAGTGTTTTAGATATCTGGGAGTGGATCTGGCAGCGGATGGAACCATGGAAGCGGAAGTGGATCATAGGGTGGGGGAGGGGGCGAAAATTCTGGGAGCCTTGAAGAATGTGTGGAAGTCGAGAACATTATCTCGGAAAGCAAAAATGGGTATGTTTGAAGGAATAGTGGTTCCAACAATGTTGTATGTTGCGAGGCGTGGACTATGGATAGAGTTGTGCGCAGGAGGATGGATGTGCTGGAAATGAGATGTTTGAGGACAATGTGTGGTGTGAGGTGGTTTGATTGAGTAAGTAACGTAAGGGTAAGAGAGATGTGTGGAAATAAAAAGAGCGTGGTTGAGAGAGCAGAAGAGGGTGTTTTGAAATGGTTTGGGCACATGGAGAGAATGAGTGAGGAAAGATCGACCAAGAGGATATATGTGTCGGAGGTGGAGGGAACGAGGAGAAGAGGGAGACCAAATTGGAGGTGGAAAGATGGAGTGAAAAAGATTTTGTGTGATCGGGGCCTGAACATGCAGGAGGGTGAAAGGAGGGCAAGGAATAGAGTGAATTGGAGCGATGTGGTATACCGGGGTTGACGTGCTGTCAGTGGATTGAATCAAGGCATGTGAAGCGTCTGGGGTAAACCATGGAAAGCTGTGTAGGTATGTATATTTGCGTGTGTGGACGTATGTATATACATGTGTATGGGGGTGGGTTGGGCCATTTCTTTCGTCTGTTTCCTTGCGCTACCTCGCAAACGCGGGAGACAGCAAAAAAAAAAAAAAAAAAAAAGTTAAATGAAAAGTTTCAGGATAATAAGAAACTATATTGGAGATGAAAAGAGAGAGAGGTGGATGTAAGAATGGAAATATTAGTGTGATAAGTAAGGAAGGGGAGTTGCTGAATCAAAAGGAGGAAGTGAAAGGAAGATGGAAAGAGTATTTTAAAGAACTGATGAATGTGGGGGAAGGGGAGGCAGCATTTGTTACATGCATGGGTATGGAGGATGGAAGGAAGAGGATACAAGTGCAAGGGCCTAAAGCAAAAAGAGAGGTAAGAAGGGTAATATGAGGCTGAAGGTAGGAAAGGCACCTGGAGTCGATGGGATTACAGCTTAAGTGCTGAAGTATGGAGGAGAAAGTGTAATAGAGTGGAAGCATCTTGAATTTAGTTTAGCATGGAAACAGAAGGTTGTGCCTGAGGATTGAATGAAATCCATTATTGTTACTTTTTTCAAAGGAAAAGGTGCTAACGATGTATGTAGCAGTCATAGGGGAATAAGTCTGTTAAGTATACCAGGAAAAGCATGTGCAAGAATGGTAATTGATAGAGTGATGGAAATGACTGAATGCAGAATAAGTGAAGAGCAAGGAGGTTTTAGGAAAGGTAGAGGATGTTTGGATCAGATTTTTTGGTTGTAGAGATGACCGTGCAAAAATATTTAGCAAAAGGTAAGAAATTGTATGCAGCTTTTATGGATCTGAAGATAGTATATGACAGAGTCAAGTGGAATGCTTTATGGAATGTGTTAAGGATATATGGTTTAGGGGTACACCTGTTGGATGGTGTGAAAGCCTTCTATAGGGGAGCAAATGTGTGTGTAAGAGTGGATGGAGAGTTGAGCAAAAGTTTTGGGAATCTTGTAGGCGTGAGGCAGAGCTGCATGATGTCACCATGACTTTTTGATGGACGGAGTGATAAGAGAGATGAAAGCAAAACTCAGGGAAAGGGTTGCAGATATGGAGTGTGGCAGTGAGATATGGTGGTGAGTGGCAAGCCTGTTTCTAAATATTGTGTTGTTTGCTGAGAGTGAAGAGTTGTTGCAGAAGGTTGTAAGTGTGTTTTATGTTTGTGTAAGTGTAAGCAGTTGATGCTAAATGCAAGTAGAAGTAAGATAATGGTATTTGGAAGGAAACAGAGTGAAAGTATAGATTTTGTAAAAACATATAGAGTGAAAGAAGAAAGTGTATTAAATTGTGCTTTGGTTATCGGGGGGAAGAAAGACTGGAAGAAGTAAGAGAGTTTGAATATTTACGAGCTGTCTTACGTAAGTGTGGTGATATGGAAGGAGAGATAAAGGAGACAGCATTGCTACCCCCTGCTTCAGCGAATTAAGGAAAACAGACCAAAAAAAGGCCACATTCATTCACACTCAGTCTCTAGCTCTCATATGTAATGCACTGAAACCACAGCTCCCTATCAACATCCAGACCCTACAGACCTTTCTATGGTTTACCTTAGACGTTTCACATGTCCTGGTTGACCCTGATATACCACATCGTTCCAATTCAGTCTATTCCTTGTACACCTCTCACCCTCCTTTATGTCAGGCCCTGATTGCTCAAAATCTTTTTCACACCATCTTTCCACCTCCAATTTGGTCTTCTGCTTCTTGTTCCCTGGATGTGGATAGGAAACTGTGGTTTCGATGAATTACACTTGACAGCTAGAGACTGAGTGTAAGCGAATGTGGCTTTTTTGTCTGTTTTCCTTACACTGCCCCACTGAAGCAGGGGGTAGCAATGCTGTATTGGTGCATTATACATGACAGCTAGAGACTGAGCGTGAATGAATGTGGTCTTTTTCTCTGATGCAAGGGGTGGCAATGCTGTTTACTGCGGGGCAGGGTGGCAATGCTGTTTACTGCGGGGCAGGGTGGCACCAGGAATGGATGAGAGGAAGCAAGTATGAATATGTATATGAGTATATAGAGCATTAGTAGGATGGCCTTGATTTGCGCTTCAGTTGCCTGTGCCATCTCATCTCACATGAAAAAATTATAAAAGCTGCTCTTTCTTCCAGATATTCACTGGTGATGACTCTGCCCAAATTGGCTTGATAACGAAGCAGTGGCGAGGGTTCTGTGCTGAGGCTTTCACTGATGCAGACAACTTTGGCATAACCTTCCCAATGGATTTGGAAGTGCGCACCAAGGCCCTCCTGATAGGAGCAACTTTCCTGATTGTAAGTCAGAGTTTTCCAGAATTTAGTTGCTGTTGTACAGTCTTATCTCCAGCATGATAAAAGCCATCTTACTTTGTAACCATGACCTCACTTTAATGTTCTCTGTGTTCTAGTGTTAGAATTGTAGAGCATGTAGACAGAGATACAATTCTTTACCTAAGCGTAATTCCAGTTGAGCACATGATAGATTAAAGAAAGACCAGCTGTGGTCTGGTACATATCAGGGTATAAACTCAATAAAGGAGATACTAATATTTACCTAAAGATGAAAGTGATAACATAGTATTTCTATATCTAATTTCTTCTCTGACCTCAGCGAGGTAGCATCATTGATAAATGAACACTGGCCATATTTGAACACAACCACTCTTTAGTTGTCAAGTTTAATGCAATGAAACCAAAGCTTCATATGCCATGGTGTAGCCAGTTAACAGCACATCACCCTCATATGATTGAACGGTATCACACTGATCCATTTTACGCTATCTTGAAAATGCCACTCATCCTTTCACATCTTCAAGTCTTGATATCCCAAAGACTCCTTCACTTCTTCCTTCTGGCCCTGTTGTGCAAAGGTCATCCTTCCAACTCCTGTTGGTTTCTCAAGTAAGAGAGAGTACACTGTAGTCAGGGATGTGTGATGGTGATGTGACTGGAGTGGTGAGGGAGGTTAAGTGCAAAAATCCTGCAGAGAGAGGCAGGGATGCAGACCATGAGAGATGAGAAGGCTTGAAAAGAAAGTTAGTTGTTGTTTGCTGATGATACAGCACTGATGGCATACTCGAGTGAGAGCCTTCTTAGTGACTGAGTTTGGAAGAGTGTGTGAAAGGAGAAAGTTGAGAGCATATGTGAACAAGAGTAAGGTTATTAGACTTAGGAAGGTTGAGGGAGAGGTTAGTTGGGGTGTAAGTTTGAATGGAGAAAACTTAGAGGAAGTGAAGTATTTTACATATCTGGAAGTGGATGTAGCAGTGAATGGAAGCAAGGAAGCAGAAGTGAGTCATTGTGTGGGTGAGGGGGCGAAGGTTCTTGCAGCACAGAAGAATGTGTGGAAATAGAGAATGTTATCTGGGAAGGAAAAAATAGGTATGTTTGAAGGTATGATAGTCCCAACATTATTATATGGATGCGAGATTATTATATGGATGCGAGGCATGGGCTATAGATAAGATTGTGTGAAGGAGGATAGATGTGTTGGAAATAAAATATTTGAGGACAATATGTGTTGTGAGGTGGTATGATCAAGTAAGTAATGAAAGGGTAAGAGAGAAGTGTGGGAGAGAGCTGAGGAGGGTGTGTTGAAATGGTTTGGCCGTATGGAGAGAATGAGTGAGGAAAGGTTGAGAGTATATATGCATCAGAAGTGGAGAGAACAAAGAGACCAGAGAGACCAAATTGGAGGTGGAAGGATGGAGTGAAAAAGATTTTGAGTGATTGGGGCCTGGACATGCAGGTAGGTGAAAGGCATGCAGGGGATAGAGTAGATTGGGATGATGTGGTTTACTGGGGTCGACATGCTGTTAGTGGACTGAACCAGGGCATCTGAAGCTTCTTGGATCAACTATAGAAAGGTCTGTGGGGCATGTTGTGGAGAGGGAGCTATAGTTTAGTGCATTACACATGACAACTAGAGAATGGATGTGAGCAGATGTGGCCTTGCTTTGTTCCTGGTGCTACCTCGCTAATGCGGGAAAAGATGATTAAGTACAAAAAAAAATGTTTTTGCTAAAGAGGAGATGGTAATAACGTTGGGAAGAGAGTGATGAAAAGTGAGTGGACTTGGTAAAGAGGATTGTGTGAAGGGACAGCATGAGAGAGTTAAACGGGTCTTATAATGGAAGAAGAAAAAAGTCACTGGAGAAGTAAAGGGTGAATCATCTGAGACCATGAGGCAGCAGAAATTATTTGAGATTATTAAGAAATGAAATCAGAAGTTGACATTAATGGTGGAGGAAATAATGAAAATGAGGAAACATGTCAAAGATCTTGAAAAGTGTCATCATATGGGAAAGGGAATTGAAAATATAATCAGAAGGCATAAACACAGAATCATTTGATTGACAGGATTTAGAAGGGGAGTAATTAGAGGAAAGAAGGTTCAGTGCATGAAAAACATAAGAGAATAAGAGTGTAAAGGGTCTTCTCTGCATGGTCTTAGAGCAGATTAATGGTATCTGTTGACTATATAACTGCTGTTGTAGTCTGGCAAGAAATCATAAATCCCAAAAGAGAACCTTAGTGACTATATTAAAGGTGCCAACTTTGGTTTTTATTCAGCCCTGTGGGTGGAGCTTTTCCACCATGTATTTACAGGAAGTTACTGAAACATGATTTGGGTAGCCAAAGTAGAAGAAGCAAAACACTCTGAAATACCCCTTCTTATTGTATCCATACATATCATGGGTGGGTTTGTTGGAACATGATTTAGTAGGATCCTTGTATCCTCTAGCAATGACTTTTGTAAAGATTTATCACGTCCTTTGAATACTCTAAGGACAGGAGCCCATCACATGCTTCTTCTAGAACTGGTGGTTAAAACTTTAATGAGAGTATGATGAAATATTGATGTGGAGCCCTTTATCTTGCTTGCTTGGACTGGCCATCACTGAAAAGATTAATTGGTATGTCATTGGTATACTACATTGGACACAGGGACCTTTTAGAGTTAAGGATAGGGTAACATTTACCCCTCATATGTCTTGTGATAAAGTTGAGATCAAGAGATACCTTATTTATCAAGATACCTACAGCTTACTACAAGTTTCGTGTCATGTGTTCTTTGGGTTGCCTGACATTGTAGAGCTCAAGAACAGGATGAAGTAGGATAGACAACTCTTCAGATGAAGCATACTTGGACAAGTTTGAGCTTTCTGTTACTCTGTTATGCTAGTTTGGCCTGAGTTGGCTGTTACTATGTAACATTTGTTTGGCCTTCAGAATCTTTCCGCTCTGTTCTTATCCAGAATCTCTGTAGCCATTATGCATAATGCAGTTTCATCTGATGCGAGAAATGCCCAAAAAGGCAGAAAAACCACAACCAAAAAGTCTTCTTTGTGGATGATGACTTTTATAAGAAAAGATTTGGCCCCACACGGCCACATGGGATTAAATGCGTTTGTTTTGCCTGGGGCAGCATGACAGCATTCAAGCAGTGGGATTTTCTGACTACATGTGCCAAGTGAGTCCATCCTGCCCACCAAGACTTTTGAGGTGATCTTTGTCCATAAGATGCTCCCAGTACTCGGAAGCCTGTAAAAAGCTCTCTTTATGAAAAATACAGTTCTACGGAGGATCAGACTATGGGAACCCCTTGTCAACCAAAATGCCACTCAAGACTAGTTGTACATAACCAACAGAGAAAAAGTTTGACTTATTTCCAGTCATGGGTAGCACAACCTAGGGGTTTGTTTTAGTGTCTTCACTCTGGGGTAACACTCTTCTGGACTCCATCTCTCTGCATTTCACCTGCAGTGGGCTTATTCACTGAAACCTTCCTGAGAATAAAAGAAAATTATCAGAGAAGAAAAGAAGGGAAGGGTAAAGTTAAAGGGTTACCATCCTCACAGACGAATGGAACTTTCAACCATATACAAATTTTGTATAAGAATTATTCAACAGTAAATTAATGCACCGTACCTTAACCAGACAATAAAAGAATGCAGTAGTCATCCATAGTAGGGAGAAAGATGCTAAGAAAAAAGGAAGGCTTAGATTATCTCTGCATGACTGTGATCCC
Source organism: Panulirus ornatus (assembly GCF_036320965.1). Taxonomy (NCBI): domain Eukaryota; kingdom Metazoa; phylum Arthropoda; class Malacostraca; order Decapoda; family Palinuridae; genus Panulirus; species Panulirus ornatus. The sequence goes on along the minus strand of NC_092250.1, from coordinate 4,569,324 downwards.
AATAATTGTGGTAGTATCAGGTCGGTACCAACCTGATGGTCAGCAAGAAGGAGGATGTCATCATGATAAGGGGGTTGCTGTGTGGTCAGCGGGGAGATCTAGACTGAGACAGTTGGCTGCTAGTACCATATGGGTGGTTGAGGAATAAGAGACATTTTCTTCACCAAAAGGCAGGGGGATAAAGGTTTTCTTCCTCAAGATTTTAGTGATTCTCACAAAGGCTCATGGGCACCAGCCCCTCACACCTTCCTCACTTAGTTTCCTTCTGTGACATGCAAGAGATATGTGGGCACTATTCTTTCTCCTCTATCATCAGGGATAGGGGAGAAAAAGTCCTTCAAAAATATCCCTGTTTCCTTACTGAGAGTGAATGACATAAGAATACTTTTGTTTTATTTGTAGTTATGGTAATATTGGTCTCTTTTATATTGATTTTATTATTTTATTTATTTATTTATTTTTTTTTTTTGCTTTGACGCTGTCTCCCGCGTTTGCGAGGTAGTGCAAGGAAACAGACGAAAGAAATGGCCCAACCCACCCCCATACACATGTATATACATACGTCCACACACGCAAATATACATACCTACACAGCTTTCCATGGTTTACCCCAGACGCTTCACATGCCCCGATTCAATCCACTGACAGCACGTCAACCCCGGTATACCACATCGCTCCAATTCACTCTATTCCTTGCCCTCCTTTCACCCTCCTGCATGTTCAGGCCCCGATCACACAAAATCTTTTTCACTCCATCCTTCCATCTCCAATTTGGTCTCCCTCTTCTCCTCGTTCCCTCCACCTCCGACACATATATCCTCTTGGTCAATCTTTCCTCACTCATTCTCTCCATGTGCCCAAACCATTTCAAAACACCCTCTTCTGCTCTCTCAACCACGCTCTTTTTATTTCCACACATCTCTCTTACCCTTACGTTACTTACTCGATCAAACCACCTCACACCACACATTGTCCTCAAACATATCATTTCCAGCACATCCATCCTCCTGTGCACAACTCTATCCATAGCCCACGCCTCGCAACCATACAACATTGTTGGAACCACTATTCCTTCAAACATACCCATTTTTGCTTTCCGAGATAATGTTCTCGACTTCCACACATTCTTCAAGGCTCCCAGAATTTTCGCCCCCTCCCCCACCCTATGATCCACTTCCGCTTCCATGGTTCCATCCGCTGCCAGATCCACTCCCAGATATCTAAAACACTTCACTTCCACCAGTTTTTCTCCATTCAAACTCACCTCCCAATTGACTTGACCCTCAACCCTACTGTACCTAATAACCTTGCTCTTATTCACATTTACTCTCAACTTTCTTCTTTCACACACTTTACCAAACTCAGTCACCAGCTTCTGCAGTTTCTCACATGAATCAGCCACCAGCGCTGTATCATCAGCGAACAACAACTGACTCACTTCCCAAGCTCTCTCATGCCCAACAGACTTCATACTTGCCCCTCTTTCCAAAACTCTTGCATTCACCTCCCTAACAACCCCGTCCATAAACAAATTAAACAACCATGGAGACATCACACACCCCTGCCACAAACCTACATTCACTGAGAACCAATCACTTTCCTCTCTTCCTACACGTACACATGCCTTACATCCTCGATAAAAACTTTTCACTGCTTCTAACAACTTTCCTCCCACACCATATATTCTTAATACCTTCCACAGAGCATCTCTATCAACTCTATCATATGCCTTGTCCAGATCCATAAATGCTACATACAAATCCATTTGCTTTTCTAAGTATTTCTCACATACATTCTTCAAAGCAAACACCTGATCCACACATCCTCTACCACTTCTGAAACCACACTGCTCTTCCCCAATCTGGTGCTCTGTACATGCCTTCACCCTCTCAATCAATATCCTCCCATATAATTTACCAGGAATACTCAACAAACTTATACCTCTGTAATTTGAGCACTCCCTCTTATCCCCTTTACCTTTGTACAATGGCACTATGCACGCATTCCGCCAATCCTCAGGCACCTCACCATGAGTCATACATACATTAATTTAATAACCTTACCAACCAGTCAACAATACAGTCACCCCCTTTTTTAATAAATTCCACTGCAATACCATCCAAACCTGCTGCCTTGCCGGCTTTCATCTTCCGCAAAGCTTTTACTACCTCTTCTCTGTTTACCAAATCATTTTCCCTAACCCTCTCACTTTGCACACCACCTCGACCAAAACACCCTATATCTGCCACTCTATCATCAAACACATTCAACAAACCTTCAAAATACTCACTCCATCTCCTTCTCACATCACCACTACTTGTTATCACCTCCCCATTTGCGCCCTTCACTGAAGTTCCCATTTGCTCCCTTGTCTTACGCACTTTATTTACCTCCTTCCAGAACATCTTTTTATTCTCCCTAAAATTTAATGATACTCTCTCACCCCAACTCTCATTTGCCCTTTTTTTCACCTCTCGCACCTTTCTCTTGACCTCCTGTCTCTTTCTTTTATACGTCTCCCACTCAACTGCATGTTTTCCCTGCAAAAATCGTCCAAATGCCTCTCTCTTCTCTTTCACTAATACTCTTACTTCTTCATCCCACCACTCACTACCCTTTCTAATCAACCCACCTCCCACTCTTCTCATGCCACAAGCATCTTTTGCGCAATCCATCACTGATTCCCTAAATACATCCCATTCCTCCCCCACTCCCCTTTCTTCCATTGTTCTCACCTTTTTCCATTCTGTACTCAGTCTCTCCTGGTACTTCCTCACACAAGTCTCCTTCCCAAGCTCACTTACTCTCACCACCCTCTTCACCCCAACATTCACTCTTCTTTTCTGAAAACCCATACAAATCTTCACCTTAGCCTCCACAAGATAATGATCAGACATCCCTCCAGTTGCACCTCTCAGCACATTAACATCCAAAAGTCTCTCTTTCGCGCGCCTGTCAATTAACACGTAATCCAATAACGCTCTCTGGCCATCTCTCCTACTTACATAAGTATACTTATGTATATCTCGCTTTTTAAACCAGGTATTCCCAATCATCAGTCCTTTTTCAGCACATAAATCTACAAGCTCTTCACCATTTCCATTTACAACACTGAACACCCCATGTATACCAATTATTCCCTCAACTGCCACATTACTCACCTTTGCATTCAAATCACCCATCACTATAACCTGGTCTCGTGCATCAAAACCACTAACACACTCATTCAGCTGCTCCCAAAACACTTGCCTCTCATGATCTTTCTTCTCATGCCCAGGTGCATATGCACCAATAATCACCCATCTCTCTCCATCAACTTTCAGTTTTACCCATATTAATTGAGAATTTACTTTCTTACATTCTATCACGTGCTCCCACAACTCCTGTTTCAGGAGTACTGCTACTCCTTCCCTTGCTCTTGTCCTCTCACTAACCCCTGACTTTACTCCCAAGACATTCCCAAACCACTCTTCCCCTTCACCCTTGAGCTTCGTTTCACTCAGAGCCAAAACATCCGGGTTCCTTTCCTCAAACATACTACCTATCTCTCCTTTTTTTACATCTTGATTACATCCACACACATTTAGGCACCCCAATCTGAGCCTTCGAGGAGTATGAGCACTCCCCGCGTGACTCCTTCTTCTGTTTCCCATTTTAGAAAGTTAAAAAATACAAGGAGGGGAGGATTTCTGGCCCCCCGCTCCCGTCCCTTCTAGTCGCTTTCTACGACACGCGAGGAATGCGTGGGAAGTATTCTTTCACCCCTGTCCCCAGGGATAATATACATATATATACATACACATACACACACATACACACACACACGCACATACACACACACACACACACACACACATACATATATATACATATGAAAAATGTAAGAAACAATTTAGAAAACTGAAACTTCTAGCTTGAAATGAAAAGAAAAAATGAATGTCACATAATGGTTCAACCTCTGGCAATGGAAAAAGGAAATGTTTAATTTATTTACACAAAAGTCAATAGTAATTCTCATCAATTTAGTTATAAGTTATTGCTGCTATTAATAATCGTATTTCTCATTGTCTTAGTGAAAGGAAAAGAGAATCAATTGACTTTCAGAAAATCTCTTGTTTCGTATACTTTTCATGTATGTGTAGTTTTTATTTGAAAAAGTTTTTCTAGTAACTGCAAAATCAGTAGAGAAAGAATGTCCATAGACTAAAAATAATTAGGTTTAGTGACCAAAATATTTCATGCAAGAATGATGATTTGATTATGACATGAATAAGAATTTCTTTTTCTCTTTTTCAGGATTTCATGTACTTTGAAAGAAAACAAAATTAAAGTCCTGAGTGTGTGCACTGTCACATGATCATTCCCTGGATAATCTAACATCAGCACAACTACCTCTCCACCTGACCTGCGGTAATGGATGTAATTTAGTATTGCTGCTCTTATCTGGTTACTGCTGATGCTTCATTCATTGGCTGGATGGGAGGTTTTACAGCCCCTTGTTCTTGCCTCTCATAATTGCCTTCTGTGATGTGCAGGGGATATGTGGACAGATATCCTGGCTGACCTGTCAGCCAAGCTGTCATACTTTCATTTGGGATATCTTCTGTCAACTGGGATAATTGCTCTGATTGATTTTAATTGCTCTGACATGATATAAATTTTTCAGCTGAGGATGATTGTTATGATAGAATAGCAGCTGGAGTGTGGATTACTGCTCTCTGGAATGTAACTGTGACCTCGAGTAACTGCCATAGATCTGATTACTGCTGTCATCCCAGCCATTGATGTGACTCAAGACACCTTGTGTCACCTGGGATGTCTTTTGTGACCAGAAATAACTGTCTTAATCAGGGTAACAGCCGAGACCTGGAGGAACTATTCTTACATGGTATAGCTGAATCTGTGGTTTCACATAGCATTCGTGTTATTTTTAGGAACTCAAAAACTGACCTTTGAGTCCGAACAAGTTGCATTTAATAGAATTTTTGGGCTAGGATAAATATGGTCGTGTCATATTTTATTTTGAAATGATGACAGAAAGAAAAAAAGAACCTGGAGGAACTATTCTTACATGGTATAGCTGAATCCATGGCTCTCACATAGTATTTGTGTTATTTTTAGGAACTCAAAAATTGACCTTTGAGTACAAACAAGTTGCATTTAATAGAATTTTTGGGCAAGGGTAGATATGGTAGTGTCATATTTTAGTTTGAAATGATGCCAGAAAGAAAGGAAGAAAACAAAGAACTCCCATTTTTTTTTTTTTTAGTAAGAAGGTTAGGTCAGACTTCTATCATGACATTGTTAATTACCGATGGATAACATGATAAATGAATTATAGTACAGACCCTCTTGTTGATACTATAGTGAATCTTACAGTCAACCCCATTGTGGCTACCATGGTGCATGATGCTGCCAGCCCTCTAGTGGACACAGTACTGTTAGTGAATTTTACTACCGTCCTTCGTATGAACACTCCAATGAATGACATTATCATCCCCCGTTGACAGCATTATGATAATGCTGATATTCCTCCTCAGCCTGTAGAATGAATGACATTTTCAGCCTTCCTGTGGACACTATTAGTCAGTGACAATAAGATCCTATCTATGAACACTCTAGTAAATAACTTTACTGATGTTACACGTACACCATTGTGAATGACACTTTCGTGTATCCTGTGGACCCTATTGTGAACACCACCACCAACAATCATGTGGATACTTGTGAATGACACTGCTCGTTAATCTGTGGATGCTCTCGTGGTTGTTTGATTACCATGTACATTGAATGAAGTAGATATACACTATGGTGTCTTACAGTGAAGATGTATTCCACATATACTTATCTTATTTTCATCAAATCCAGGTTAGAATAAGGAAATTGTGGGGCTTCTGGATCTCTGTTTTGATACAGCCAACATTCAGGGGTCATGGGTCACAGCAGTGCATCAGTGCATCATTTGAAGTACAAATATAAAGTTTAAAGCCGAATATACTTCCTTCCCTTTTTTAAAGTTAGAGGTTACATTTTTTAATGTGTAGAAAACAAAACGCATAAAATACCAGCACACAATATACCATGCACAAATATTAGATTAGTGGTTAGTCAGAAAGAAGTAGAATTTACAGAAAGAGATGATAGATTATTTTGAAGAATATGTCTTATTTTCTATGGAGAATCTTGTGAGTGGTCCAGGGTGGTAACACTTGTGTTTTGGTTTAGGTGATGGATTTCCGGTGACACCCATCGTAGGTGTGGGTGGCATAGGGTCAACAGGAGAAGGGATGACTAGGGAGCTAGGTGGTGCCCCTGTTTCTTAGTTACCTTTGGAGGGAGTCACTCTCAGTGGTGCTTGAGGAGGTGGTGGTGATGAAGAGGGTTGAAGTTAGCCCACATGTGCTTGTGTGTTTTCATACCTTCACCGTAAAGCGAAGAATTCCATTCATTTTTTCTATTCCAGTTCCTTGCTACTATTTCTGGGGTGAGTTGCATGTCCAGACCATGACTGAAGAGGCTGGTGTCTAAAGTGGAGCATTTTGCTTGTTGGTTTCAGACCTGCCACCATGCCAACTTTGATTATCCCATCTGGACGGGTAGTCATGAGGGCCATCACAATCTGGAATTCCCCTCCCCATCAGCGAAAAAAAAAGGAGGGAGACTTACCTTTAGTGTTGTGACAGGTTGTAATGTAGATGAACTGAAATCAGGTCATGCACTGAGACATTCTTAGATATGCCTTTATGCTTTTTGTGGGCTGCTTGAAGATTTGTATGAAATATTTTTGTTTACGACTTGGTGGCTGATGATATGGAGCTGAAAGGGAATGCTAAATGCTATTGACGTCTAGAAAAGCTGTTAATTCTTGTGATGGAAAGCAAGGACTCTTGTCTAAAATGATCTTTTAATGTAATTTGAGTTCTTATTCTGTTACTTCTGCTTTTGTGGTTTGCGTAGGAATTCATCCACTTCGATGAGATGTAACTAGCAAACAAAGGCACCAAAGTAATCGAAAGGGACACATTGCTATGGATGCTGTGGAAATGCCCATGAGTGTGAGTGTGAGTGTACTTTGATAGAGTGTAAGAAAGTGAACTTTAGATTGATATGGGTAAACCTGAAAGTGGATGGAGAGAAATGGATGATTATTGGTGCCTATGCACATGGTCATGAGAAGAAAGATCATGAGAGGCAAATGTTTTGTGAGTAGCTGTGGTTGTAGGTCACTGGTGTGAAGATCAGTTCTGGTTGTGGGTCAGTTATGCCTAAACTCTTCTGCCTCTTGCCACTAGATATAGGCTCCAAATGATCTCCTAATGGATATAATGAATTTCCCGAAAACTTGCTCTCTCAAGGCATTGTGACGTGAGCACCATACATTAAGCAACCTGCTTCAGTTAATAGCTTTTACCATTTTTGAGATACTTTTAGCAGTCTTCTTAGTTGGTGTAAAATTTTCTCCTAGACATTAGTCTCTGGAACGCATTTGACAACACTAGATCTCTTTTGTGTTGATTATCAATTTTGCTGTGATAGGCATGATGTTGAGTTGCAGTTGAAGTACACTGGTGGTACTGTCACCATATTGTAATTTGCAAATGGTAGACGAAATAGAAATCTACATTTCTCATTTTGTGGTTGGATGATACTGTGAATCAGTTATTTGCAATTGAAGTACACTGGTGGCACTGTCACCATATTGTAATTTGCAACTGGTAGATGAAATAGAAATCTACATTTCCCATTTTGTGGTTGGATGATACTGTGAATCGGATATAAGGAAAGCATATTATAGTTTTGCCCTTTTGTAGGATGTGAGCAGCTTGCTGAATACTTTAGGATGGCATGGTAGAAGGCCAAGATGAGCTTATGCAAATACAAAGGCAATGTATACCTTTAACCTCTTCAGCAAGGGTAAAGAGTTGGTAATGGTATGTTAAAGATCTATCAGTCTGCCGTCGTCATTTCTTACCTATTACCTCTGATGTCCATTTCCATGGGGTAGATCTAGAGCATATAGACATGTACATCTTGTGAATTTATCACATTATTATTTATGGACATCAATAGCTCATTTGCATTGTGTGGTGGATCTCTGTTGGCATGTCCAGTTTCATGGAATTATGTATCTGTAAATTTCACGGACAAGTTTCCTTTCTTTTTTTTTTGCATAGGGAAACTGGAAATATAAATGATATAGGAGTACAAGTTCTACAGGTTAAGAAAGAGGTTAATGCTTAGAATTTACAGCTTCAGCAAATATTGTAACCTAGCAGATCAGTATTCAGAGATGTACCCTCCAGGTCTTAGCTAGGTCTGTACTGTGTTGTGGATACGCTGTTAACCCCACTGACAAAACACCGATGCTGCCTTTCAACCGGTCCAATGTCTAGGGTGATGCTTAACATCTAAAGTAATATTCCTTATGTTTTTACCGTCATAATTGGTCAGTATGTTTTTCTCTGCAGTATGCAGGAGTAGAGGAATAATAACCAAGCCTTGGTTATCTGAGGTAGTCTTGATCCTAAGTGGAGTGATCTGGCATAGCAACTGAGAATTGGGTGCTGAAAGATCGAGGGATCTGGAAACTGATGAAAGACTGACTTGTATTTATTTCCACCAAGAAATGAGAACTATGAAGGAAATCACAAATGTATACCATGATGATCATGGTTATAATATTCCTGTTACTGAAAAATAGCGTTTTCTTTCTGTGAACAAGAGCAAACATTTATAATGTTATGAAAATAATTTTCCAAGAGATATTTACTTTTAGATTCACTGTCATAATGATTGTACAAGATCCCAGGCACACCCGAAAGCCATCTTTGCTTAGTTCCTGTTGGAACTTGAAAAAATGTGGAAATGAAGATTGTGGTAATTTCTGCATTTTTTCTGAAAAAAAGTGATAAGAAATTGAAAATGTTGCATTGATATCATGTATACTTAATAACCACCTAATTTTTGTTAAGTAGTTATTTTTAGAGTACTTGTCTTTAGAATGTACGTAGTAAGAAAAGGGGATCAAAGAGATTTTATGTCTGTTGACTGCTTAAGGTCTGTCAGGTTGTAATGATTCAGACATCATTGACTATATTTTTCCAAATGTATGAGTCCTGCCACTGGTTGTTCGTTTTGAGAAATTCATGTTCCTAACTGCACTGTTGGATATCTTCTGAATGTGAAACACGTACCCTCCCAGGGTGTCAGGTCATTGTGAACAAGCTAATGTAACATGAAGCTTTGTACGTTTATAATATTGTTTTTTATCATAATCTGAGGATGGTTAATGTGAAATACATCCTTAAGTCCAAAGATGAGAGGCGATAAAGGTGAGCCACATGAATTTAACCATGTATGAGTACAGGTCCAGGTATCAATGAAAAACAAATTATTCGTATAATATGTATTTATATATATATATATATATATATTTATATAATCTCTTTATATAGAATATACATCATAAATTAACATTCATGGTTAACATTTTGTAATCTTGTAACTTATTACAAAATGAAATGATTAATGTATAAGAATAATTTTGATAAGGTCTTGGGTGTGGTCCATTAAAACACTGTCACAACAAAGAACATACAGCTAACTAAAATATCTATGGTTATGTTTCTGTGGCAATACCTTATTATACTTTTGGAACTTACTGTTGTGTATAAGAATGCTTTTGATAATAATATCTTGTGTAAAGTCTATCAAAGGTATTTAGAACAAATATTAACATGTCAGTATGTAAGCAAGGACAGGAAGTTCTTTGATGATACAGTACCCTGTTTTGTTAACCAACAGCGATACTGCATCACCAGAGGTGACTTCTTGCTTGCATTGAACCTCAAGCAGATGGAGTCTGATAACATTATTTGTTTTTAATATATATATTTTATTGCTTGTAAGCCCCACTCATCAGAAGAGAACACTTGAACATTCATTTTGATAATTTTTTTCTTTGTTTGTGAGACACTGCTATATCTTGCTTATCATTACTGTATTTCTAAATGTAATTTGTATTTCTTGTACCATATACATTAACTTAATACAGTACATAGCACAACATACAATATCACTTTTCTGAAATCAGATAACACCAAAACATTTTATTTACAAAATTAAAGGTAATGAAGAATTAATTCCACTTGCCAACACTTTATTCGAACTGAGATACGAGCGAGATCAAGGAACACGAAAAACTTATATTTATAAAAATAATATAGAAGTGTGTTGTTCATTTTTTAATATGTATTATGCATTCCATCATTGATTATGCAAAGACCCATTGAAGACAATAAAAAAAAGTCCATCAGACATACTTGGACAGGTATCACAGACAAGAATTGATACAGACCACTCATTATTAGGACTCAAGATTGAGAAGTAGAGCAAGTCAGATATGGCCCACTGGGTCAACTGACCATCACTGGAATAAAGTTCCCATATGGACGAGGTAGTAGAAATTATATATAATAACTTATGTCTTAGGCTATATACAATATTTACATTCTAAGTGATGGTGATGTGAACAGATGGATATGGGTCATGGGATGAAAACACGATTTTGTGTTGTAAGATGAGCCAATGAGTATATGTTATAGGATGAGCAGATGACTATGCATCATGAGATGCACATATAAATTCGTACTGTGGGATGAACTGGTGAATATGAGTTGGAGATGAACAAATGAGTATGTGTTATGGAATGAACAAATGAATGAGCTGGACATGATATATCATACATACATTTGTAGTTTGTTTTGTGTATGGTGATACCTTGAAATAGAAAAAAATTTTCATTTGGTATCAGAGCCTAAACATTAATAATTTTGATATTTCTTATACAATACACAGCAAGAAGAGACAGCACTTTGCCAGAAAAACATTCGGAAAATCAGGAGTGTACGGATGAGGGAGAATATGGACGACCCTTGGCACCAGGCTCTTGAGGAGTTGTCGACACCCTGGGGGACAACACTCTGGAAGACTGGTTGGTGCCCTGGAGGACAGATTGATGTGCTTTAAGACTTGCCATCACCCTAGAGGTTGGGTGACGTTCTGAAGGACTGGTTGACGCAGCAGAGGACTAGTCAGTGCCCTGGAGAAATGATCGATGCCCTGAAGAACCGCTAGACACTGTCAAGGCCTGGTCAGTGTCTTGCCCCTGAAGGACTGATTACTCTTTTGAAGATAGTCTCATGTCCTCAAGGATGGTTGACACCCTGAAGAACTGATGGACACCGTAAAAGAAGGCTGATGTAAAGTTGCAATGCTGACATGACAAGGCATTGCCCAGTGCCAAGGAGTGCTAATGAGTGCCAAAGGCTACTTGTCAACCACCAAGTTGTATGTTGACATCCTTGAGATCTTACTGACACCGAGAAGCTTCACTTAATACCCACGGCTCTCTGCAACATATGCTGCACCTGATGGTAGGTCTGGAAAAAGAAAAAGTGACTTTCAGACACTGAGAGTATCAGTATAATCAAAGGGTAATTTGATTATCCTTGTTGCATTATAAGAGTGGATGTGGTCTTGAAAATTTATCCTTAACACCTGAAGAAGGTGTAAAATATTCTCTGATTGGTGGTTGTAACTAGACAGTGACAGGCATAAAGGCCAAACAAACCCCCCCCCCCCCCACTAAACTAACTTTATGTTAATTCATAAAATTTACCGTTATGCATTCATTCATTTTTTCTTATTTTTACAACTACGTTGCTCATTAAAAGCAAGTCCCTTAATATGCTGTGAGTGAAAAAAAAAAGATAATTTTCTTTTAATATCATAATATGATTCTGATTTATAACGACAGTAAAAATAATCTAAACTTGCTTTGCAAAAATATTGTAGAAATTGCCTCAATTCTGTAATTTAAAGAAGGTTTGACTAATGGGACTTCTTGTATCAACTGCTTCTCCTGTGTGTGTCAAGAAAGGCTACAGCTGACTGAAGATAAGACACTCACCTGGTCACTATAGAGTTGTACTTGTCTGTGCATCTTCCAGCTCGATGTTGATGGGTCGCCATCGGAACGACAATTGTGGTGGTGGTCTTGGTCACATGTGCTAGGATGACAGTGGTGAAACCGGCACCACTGTAGAAACAACAGCATCATAGTAGAGATACTGGCACCATGCAGAAGATATTGGCACCAAACAGAAGACATGGACACCATTTTGGAGACATTGGTATCATACAGAAGACACTGGCACCATAGTGGGGATACCAGCATCATAGTGGGAACACCAGCATCATACAGAGGACATTGGCACTACAGCGACGAAAGCCACACTGTAGTGAAGACTGGTATTATAAGGGAGACACTGACAGCATAAGAATGCCGCTGACATTCATGGCAAAGACGCCAGTGACACAGTGAAGACATACACCACAGCAGGATCCAAGATCAGGTTGTGCCACAAGCTTAGCTCTCACTGAAGTGTCTTGTTGGGTATGTTGGGGTCATGGGTGGCCAATCTGAAAGGGAAAATCATGAGCGTGTAAGTGTACATGACCAAACACCATTGTTAAGTGACAAATGTAGGTATAGTTACACAAGATATACTAAAAGCTGTACTCTATGACTATGTAACATAAATACTGGCACTCATTTTGGGCTGATGAACTCCCCCAGAAAAGGTCATTTATAGAATAAACGTACGTGTACAGCACAGTTTTCAGACTGTACTCCAGGACAAGGAAAATGACGGACTCCTTTGGAGTTCTCAGTGAGACTGCAACCGTTTCTGTTCAATGATGATAGACCCTTACTAAAGATGACTTGTTACTCATGCAGCCAGAGTCTGGTAACACCCATATGTACATAAATACAAAAATATATATATATGTGTGTGTGTGCATAAGTGTTAAAAGACTGTCTGTTAAAGACTATCTGTTAGTGATTATGAATGTGGGTCACCTTTTGGAAAATCTGTATCACTGCCAATGGATAGAAAGGAGTACAAACTTGTCAGGGTCTTTCTTGCTCCACAGTTCATCATTTCCCCTCTGCATGGAGTGAGGATCAAAGCTAAAGGAGATTCATTAACAGGTCCTGGGGCAATATTCTTTCTTTTCTTTTAAACTATTCGCCATTTCCCGCATTAGCGAGGTAGCGTTAAGAACAGAGGACTGGGCCTTTTTTGGAATATCCTCACCTGGCCCCCTTTGTTCCTTCTTTTGGAAAATTAAAAAAAAAACAAAAAACGAGAGGGGAGGATTTCCAGCCCCCCGCTCCCTCCCCTTTTAGTCGCCTTCTACGACACGCAGGGAATACGTGGGAAGTACTCTTAATCCCCTATCCCCAGGGATAATATATAACAACAATAATAATAATAATCCATGTCAAGTTGCACCCCTCAGACCCCAGATAGCTGTCTTTTCTTTCTGCTCGCCCACATGTGGACTACTGGCATTCTCTCCTCGTCACACATAACACCTGACAACACTTAACTCACATAGCTCATTCTTTGTAACTATACTATTTTCCTGTGGTGAGCACTATGTGCTAGTCCTGTCTTTTGGCAAAATGTTAGGAGTAATAGAAAGAAGCAAAAGGTAGGAACATTAGGTAGGAGCCACTGCAAAAAACTTGCCCTTTGCCAGTGGTCTGTTAAGGATGAGGCACTAAAGGCAAAGAAGTGGCCCTGGAGTTCACTAGTTATGGAGGCTCTATTGCAGTGGCCACTCCCTAGAGAGAGTTCCTGAAGGGGACAGGCATCAAAGATATAGACATACAGATAATCTATCTACCTATCTACATATACGTACGCTCATGAGTTCACAATTACTTTTATACGTTTTACACGAAAAGTGATATATGCACTCACCACTGTAACTTGTTGAAGGTCTGGAGCCATCATCAAAGAAGGTAGAGTGGAGTGAGTACAGTGTTGATGGGTCGAGGCTGGCATAGGGTGGTGGGACACTCATGGGAGGGTCAGTTGGTGGTTGGGGGTGACAACACTGCTGCTGTTGCATAAAGTACTGCTCATCCAGTGGTGTCTGCTGGTAGTCGACTGACGAAGATAGTTCCTGTAGCTGTGGGTAATGGTACTGTTGCTGTTGTTCTATCTGTTGCTGCTGCTGTTCTAGTTGCTGCTGGTACTGCTCCTGCTCCAGTTCCATCTGCTGCTGCTGCTCTATTTGCTGTTGGATGTGAGGCTGGCCATGGAAGATGACTTGAGAAGGCCGTCTTGGAAGGGTGAAGGTTGGCTGTGGCTGGTATCGCTGAGTGTAAAGTGGGGCGAGGGACTCCATGCTGCGGAATGCTGCTGCAGACACACGGCCAACTGGTCGTGGAAGCCGGTATGATGGCTGATGGGCAATAGGCAGGTTGTAAAAGGCTGGCTGGGAGGTTGGCTGTGAAGTGGATGGCTCTTGGTCGTCTTCCAGGTCTGCCCATGAGTGACTTATGTGTGAAGATAGACGACGCTCAGGGTCACCTGTGGCAAAAGAAATATTTGTTTTCTCTTCCTTTACCCAGATGTTCATCACAACTGGAATTCTCTATAACAGTGTCAACAGGTGGTTTGATACAAAAGGGAACAAAGTCTTCATCATGTGAAGAAAACTTACCAGAAGAAAAATCAAGGAGGCCATTAGAAAAGTCATCAGGAGGAGCAATTATGTCATCGTCTAAATCACCACCAGTGGAGATTGTGCTGGAAGACGTGACCATTGGGCTGCTTCTGGTAAGGGATGGTGTACCCCGAGAACCTGATGGTGTACCACGGGAACCTGATGGTGTACCACGGGAGCCTGATGGTGTACCACGGGAGCCTGTCCGAATGATAATGTCTTGCAGGCTCCCACCATAGACAGCTGCCCGGCACGAACCCATCACTTGCTGTAACAGCAAAGGAAATGACGTTAGTAGGCCTATATGCCAGGGAAAACACACTGGCTTATGATATTTCTAATTAGGAAATTCATTTACTAATTACTCATTTGAAAGTTTGAAGTATGAAGTGATTGAATAACAAATTGAAATTTTCCAGAATTCTGTTGTTAACGAAAGTTAATTTATGTTAATTTCAATAGTCATGAGGTATTCACTTCTGACATAATAGGGAAGGGAAAATATCCTTAGGAAACCTAGTGCTTGATGATATACAGGAGATGATTACAGACAGTAAGGAGGAACCACCTGATGTGGGTCGCAACGGGACGAAAACAACAACAAATTTTGACTTGCACGATATAAGTAACTGAAGCTTTTAATTCTATTTAGATCACAGGCGATGTGCATTTAATTAACACCAAATGACCTGAAAGTACAGTACAGGAGTATAGAGGGGAAACAGGTGTTTCAAAGATGTGTGTATTATAAAGAAAAAGAAGTGTTATCTGAAAGAAGTATGGAAAGCTAATATAGAAGATGTTCCATTGAAGGTATTTTGTAGACGACAGAATGTCTAATTCAGTGGAGCTAATACATGTAGTGGGACTGGATTAACTTGCAAGTACCAATTTCAGGGATAGAACATAGAGGAAGTGGCTACTATGACAGAGTTGAAGTGAGACATTGGCATATATTGCCTAAGATCCAAGATATAAACTGTTGTATGAAAGTGAAGGAAAAATTAAGCATGAAAATTAGTCACTTATCCTGCTCATATTTCTGAGATATATGACTTTTAACAAGAGGAAAATCACACCTGTTGAGTGTGTATGATAGGCTATGCCTAGTGTTCAAAGCAATACTGCTCATAACATGTCAGTTAAATCTATGGTCCGGTCTTTGAAAATGAGAAATGTTGCCCATTGCAAATAGGTTGGAAAATGTGAATAATGCATCATTTTGATGTTTTTTCTTTAAGAAAATTAAAAATTCTCTATTTAAAGGGCAACAGAATGTCTCTTATCTAACTAACTATTAAGGAAGACTATCTCAAGAGCAGTCTATGCAACAGTGGTCACCAATAGTGTGGAAGAAAACAGGAAATCATCAAACCTTCACATAATTCTGACATGTAAAGAATACTTGGTGTGGTCTCCATCCACTGTGTGGATGTTGGGGTTTGGCAAACATAAGATGAAGTACAAAGACAGTAAGTGGGAAGATCACGTGAGGGAAATTAAGAAGCTGCTGATTCTAAACCTTAACGATGATTTATACGGTACTGATAATGCTCATGAATTTTTTGTTTTTCCGGATTATCAGAAATAAAGAAGAAAACCAATGAAAATGATAGGAGTCTGCAGGAATGGAAAGGAAAAGTAGATCATTATATGGATTAGATTGCGTGCCTTTATATATAATGAAATAATGTTTATTTATTATGGATTCATGCCTTTACAGATGACGATGGTGACTGCCAGGAGTCCTTGGTTAGATGGCAAGAGGAAGTTGCATTTTTTTTAGGGGACGATTTAGAAATTAGTGAATTTCCATGAAGCAGCAAAAGTTGTTGAAAAGCTGAGCAAAGAGAGAAGCACATTGTGTTCTTTTAAATATATAGTTCGAAGAACATTAGGCCTAGAAGCTTTCAGCAATCTAGGTTTTGAAGAGAAAACATGACGAATACAGAAATTTGAGACGTGAGTACAGGATGCTGGGAGGAGGTTGAGAGTGAGAGGTGATGCCTGGGGGTCGAGGGTTCAGTTTTGAGCTAACATGGAGCCAAAAGATATTAGAATTTCTGGGGCAGTTACAGCAAATATGGAGGCAGTGAGATGAACTTAATCTAGTGACAATACAGGTAACCAGTTCCGAGGACCCGGGTTGGTGTCAGTGTATGTATGTGTGCCCCATGAGTAAAGTGTGTTTGTGCCAACTCTTGAACTGTGCAGCTGTGTCAGCCAGCCTCCTCGGGCCCTGAACAAGCCAACTCTCTCTCTCCCCGAGGACAAGCCGCCTCACACAGAGGTGGAACACTATCGGCGTGCACCATCACGACAAGCAGATTGTGAACCCCGGGTAGCGGAGGTGTTACCTGGCGGGCCAGCGGTGGCGTTACCTCGTAGTCGGGTGGAGGGATGTCGTCCGAGGAACTGAGGGAGAGCTGGTCCACGGGCGAAGGCACCTCATAGGCTGATGTTTTGCTTGAAGAGGCTGCGGTAGGGGAGGAACATGTACAGGGCTGCCTCTCTCAAAACAGGGCCTTATATCATCAAAATTCTACAATGCTGTAAACTTATGACAGGGCAAGGCTGGGGTGACTGTTTTAGCAATGAACTAAGACAATAATGTTGGAGGCATGAGCTCTGTGTACATCACTGAGAAAATGATGATACAAGGCTATAGCAAATGGACCAAAATATGGACTATGACAATAAATGACCCATTTACACACTGAACTAACTGATTCTTGTCAAAGTAATGGTAAAGCAAATATGCTTTATATTGAAATCTGCATGTTAACAATGTTTAAGATGATTAATGTATTTTACTGACTCAGACAAAAGCTTAGTATAGAGTAATTAACGAATGTCTATAAAAGCCTAGTCAGCCTTAGATTACTTAAGCCTGGTTGACCCTTGATGTAAATACTTCAGTTTGGTATCAATTACTAAACAAAAGCTTAGTTAAGGCTAGACTACTTAACAAAAACCTTGTCAAGCCTAGTTTATTTAATAAAAGCATAATGTGGTTAACCAAAGCCCAGTAATTTTTAACTAAAGCCTATAACAATTAGATAGAAGTATCTAAAGATAAACTCTGGGAGAGACAGCCCTTGAAGCAGCCAATATCAAGAAAGAGAGAGAAACATAAATTGCCAAGGAAAGAGTCCTGAGGAGAAGGGGGGTGAGGTGAAGCGAGAAAAACCAACTGAATATAAAGTTTACCTGAGAAACCGTGGAAGAAGGAGCGGCGGCGGAGGAAACAGAGAACACCAACGATATTCAGAACAATGAGAGCACCTCCCATGACAGCGATGAGGAGGAAGATCAAGAAGGGAATTCCTCTTGGCTTCTCCATTTCAGTGACGCCATTGTCCTCAGTAACTGTAGGAAGGTAAAATGTGTTGTATGAAATGATGAATTTTAATGGAGAAAAGGAAAAATATCTAGCTACCACTCCCACTCAGATATAGCTTCTTTTATAACCATTAATAGATGATACTTAGTTGAGAAATAAAAAAACGCATACATGGCTCTTGGGAGGGTATGGACAGCTCTATTACATCTGGAAGGATGACAATCCCTTCAATTTTAGCAAACAGTTGATAAAAACATATGAGAGTTAATCATATGGTGATTTAACCAAAAAACAAACTGTGACACCTAGAGTGAACACAGGGAAAAATTAACGTCCCTTCCATGGCCTTAAGAACAGACTGATGAGGCAAATTTCATGGTCTTAATAACAGAGTGATGAGGTAAATCATCTGGTTAAGTAACTCACCACTCATGTTGATAACGACTGGAGGTGAGATGTGGTAGCTTCGACCCTGCTCATCGTAGGAGTGGATGGTGAAGGAGTACTCAGCACCAGGAGTGAGGCCCTTGACAACAATGCTGCTCGTGTTGACATTCATCACGTCCACCAGCTGGTCCGAGGGGGGAGGGGGAGCGAGATTGGATATGAGGTACTGGTTATCCGTGAGTGATTCAACCAGCTGTGAGGAGGGGACAAGGGATAGGCAGGGAGAAGCAAGAGTAAAACATGAGTGGCTTTCTGTATGTGATTTAACCACTTGTGAGGGAGGCAAGAAGGATTATGAGGGAGTGGCTGTCTGTGCATGTCAGTCACCTCTCAAGATGCAGGGGAAGACAAGGGATTTTGAGGGACTGGCTGTCTATATGTAAGTCAGTCACCTTTCAGGGATGCAGGAGGAGGCAAGAGGGAGTGGCTGTCTAAATGCGAGTCAATCACCCCTGAGCAGTGCATGGGAAGGTAAGAGGGGATAATGAGGGAGTGGCTGTCTATATGTGACTTTAGTCAATCATGTGGGATGCAAGGGGAGGCAAGAAGGAATATGAAGAATTGACTATCTGTATGCATATCAACCAGGCAAGAGGAATTGTATGAGGGTAGAGAGACTAGACCTTGGGAAGCAAGAAGGTATATCAAAAGTACTGGTTATTCGTCTGTCAGTCCCCCAGCTGTGAGGGAGGATTGGGGAGAACGTGAAGGAAATAAGGAAATCTGAGGTCTTGGCTATCTGTAGGTTATAAACCCGCATGCAAAAATATGTAGGTGGTTTGCCAATGATGTCAAGTCTTTCTGTTGACGTATTCATGTCAAAGGTACAAAAGTCTTTTGTACTGTAGGCTTCTTAAGCTAGTTATTTTAATAAGTCTTCAACATTTGGCTCGCCTGACCAGCATGTAATGATAGCCTCTTTAACATACATTATAAAAAGGTGGGGGGATAGATTCCACTGTACACTGTGCATATCAAAACAGTCAGTGATCAGCCATACACTCAAGCCAACACAAAAAAATTAACCTCGCTCTTTAGGCTCACTCACTGATAATGTACAGGGAAGAAACATGCAATAGAATCTCAGAGTCATTTGGAAGATGACATTAACTGGTTTTCATGAGCTCAAAAAAATAATATATCCCAAATTACAAAGTCCTATCATTCTGCAACATTGTGATATGTAATTCATTCCTTCTATGTATGACTGAGCATTATGTAAGTGATATCTAGGTTTTGGAATGTATTTCATGTCTCATGACAGAAATAATTTGGGAATCAAAGTATATCACAGCACTCACATTATAGATGATATATCTTTGAACATGAATGAGTTACTACATCATGTCGTTTAAGAAATAATATTCATCATAGTGATAACAGAGAAACACACACACCAGGGAGAGGGGTATGTGTGGGTATGGGCGACTTACCTCATAGTGACGTTGTCCAGTGGTCCTATATCTGATGGCGTAGCGTGAGGGGGGAGCCCCAATTGTGTTGTCAGTCCACATCACTGCTACACTGGTCTCACTCACTACTGTCACCTGAAGCAGACACAAACATACAAACTTTAGCCATTCAAACTCAAGTTTTACACTTTGGGTCTTATCAAGGTAGGAGCACCGGAATCACAAGTTTCTGCTAAATCCAGTTGCTTTCCCCTTCAATTCATTTCTTCCACTGTTGTGTTAAAGATAAAAAGACTTCTACAGCTAATAATTGAAAACTATGAATGCAGAGTCAAGCAGAAGTTTAAGAAGTCATTTGATAGTGGACAAAGTTCAAGAGATGGGACTCCATAAGTATATGATTGTAGAACTCCCTCCCCATGCAGTATGAAAAAATTAAGAATACGTATTTGCACACAAAGTGCATTCCTTCAATTAATGGAGTAGGTGGTGATGTGGGAGAGTGATTCAAAATAAATGTGGGAGTCACTCAAGGTATGCATGATGACACAATGATTATTTAATGTTTTAATGGATGGGGTACATATTAGATAATATCGAAGTGGGGTGACCATCAGGTTAAATATACAACAGATTTGAAGATGCCAAAGTTGTTGTATGCAGTTGACGCCGTACTGTTTGCTAAATAAATGTGGAGGAAAAATTGGACTGGGTCGATGATGTATGTTGGAGAAAGCGGAAGATGCAGATAGTGACAACGATTAAAGGTAAAACACTAATTTTTGAAAGGGGAAAGGATGTCAGAGTGTGAGATTAGTTTGCATGGAGAACAGTGAAGTGATGGAGATGGTTTTGATATCTGAAAGTAAAGCTTTGTAACGATGCCTGTGGGAAAAAGGAGAAATACAGCACTAAATTATTAGATACTATAAGGAGAGGTTGACAGTGAAAGAAGTGGACGGATGCAGTATGAGAATTGAGGACTTGGAGGAGGGTTTGTATTTCAAATGAAAATGTTACAGGAAGACTGGAGACTGGGGATTGGATGGAATGGAAGCATTTTGTGTATGGAGGTAGTATGAATGAGAGACATTGGTCTCACTTCACAAATGTAGTTTATAAAATGGAAAAGAGTAAGAAGCACTCTTGTAAGTGTGGAGATCCCTGTTTCACTTCAAACAAGCAGAGTTATAAGAACAGAAAACATTGGTTTCACTTGATGAATATATTGTGTAAAATGGGAAAAAGTACAAGGCACTTTTATAACTGGAAGTCCAAGTTTCACTTTAAATGGGCACGAGTTCTGAATGTGGGCTATAAAGGCATAATGAGAACAGACATATAAATGAAAGATTTTTTACATTACATCTACATATTTTGTGTTCTAGATTCATATTGCAAATATTGTATTTTAACTTGTGCTATGTGCTAGCCCTGCCTTTTGGCAAAATGGTAGAAGCAGTAGATAGAAGTAGTAGGTATGAATATTTAGGTAGGAGCATTAGGTAGAAGTAGACAGTAGAAATGTCAGGTAGGAGCATTAGGTAGAAGTAGACAGTAGAAATGTTAGGTAGAATTGCCCTCTGGCAGTGGCCTGTTAAGGGTGAGGCACTAAAGGCAGCAAAGCGGCACTGGAGTTCACTAGTTATGGAGGCTCTATTGCTGAGGCCACCCCCATGAGGGTGTTCCAGAAAGGAAAAGGCCTCAGAGATACAGACAGATAGATAGAACATCATCTAGATCTACTTCATTGTACACTGTGTGTCATTTCATAAGTGAATTATTTCAAGTACAAGGGGATAGCCACACTCGTTCGGTGACAACTTCTGCTCAGAAACTATCAAGTATGCTGCAATATTTCAAAGCACAAGAGGAAAAATATTCACTTCTTATACCCAACTTATTAAGTCCAAAGCAGTGACTCCTTGAGCACAAAGGTACAACCCTCAATCACACAGTATGAGCCTTAGGTTCATCAAAGGCCAGGCCATTGTACCCTTTCATGCTAAAGGGTCGAACATTCATGCTCAACGATTATATGTCGTTCTGAAAGGAAAAGGCTATCCTGCACTCATTTAAAAACCTTGAAGATAACTTACATTAAGTGTAAGGGGTGTGATGGGCTGTGTGGGGAGGCTGAGGGTGTAGTTGGAAGTGTAGGAGCCAAGTGGGTTGTGGGCAGTGCAGGTGTAGTTGGTCAAATCATCCTTGGTGACGCCTCTGATCTCTAGCACTGAAGACCACTCAGCCACTCCATCCATCAACTGCCGAGGGACAGATCACGGTTACACATGGCTCTGCACACTTATTCAATTAAATAATAATAAACAAATACTCTCGTGCAATTATATAATTATTCAGTGACTTGATGATACCTATACAAAGATACAATGGTGCCCCTTTTGCAATAGGTGAACACTACCATGGCAACTATGTTTTCAAGTAATGTCATTCACTGAAAAATTATGAAAGACCTTTCACTTATCAAAAGTGAATGCTGAATGGGCCCATACGATGAGTAAAATGAACCGCATAATTTCTGAGGGACGTTTCTGTAATGACCACTCAAAACTGAAATTCTGCAAAACCTTTACTTGTTTGAGCCAGACAGGTGACATATTTTTATATTTATTTATTCTATTTACTTTGCTTTGTTGCTGTCTCCCGTGTTAGCGAGGCAGCGCAAGGAAACAGAAGAAAGAATGGCCCAACCCACCCACATACACGTCCACACATGCAAATATACATACCTATACATCTCAATGTACACATATATATACACACACAGACATATACATATATACACATGTACATAATTCCTACTGTCTGCCCTTATTTATTCCCATCGCCACCTCGCCACACATGGAGTAACAATCCCCTCCCCCCCCCTCATGTGTGCGAGGTAGCGCTAGGAAAAGACAACAAAAGCCCCATTTGTTCACACTCAGTCTCTAGCTGTCATGTAATAATGCACCGAAACCACAGCTCCCTTTCCACATCCAGGCCCCACACAGCTTTCCATGGTTTACCCCAGACGCTTCACATGCCCTATTTCAATCCACTGACAGCACGTCGACCCCGGTATACCACATAGTTCCAATTCACTCTATTCCTTGCACACCTTTCACCCTCCTGCATGTTCAGGCCCCGATCACTCAAAATCTTTTTCACTCCATCTTTCCACCTCCAATTTGGTCTCCCACTTCTACTCGTTCCCTCCACCTCAGACGCATATATCCTCTTGGTCAATCTTTCCTCACTCATTCTCTCCATGTGACCAAACCATTTCAAAACACCCTCTTCAGCTCTCTCAACCACACTCTTTTTATTTCCACACATCTCTCTTACCCTTACATTACTTACTCGATCAAACCACCTCACACCACATATTGTCCTCAAACATCTCATTTCCAGCACATCCATCCTCCTCCGCACAACTCTATCCATAGCCCACGCCTCGCAACCATACAACATTGTTGGAACCACTATTCCTTCAAACATACCCATTTTTGCTTTCCGAGATAATGTTCTCGACTTCCACATATTCTTCAAGGCTCCCAGAATTTTCGCCCCCTCCCCCACCCTATGATCACTTCAGCTTCCATGGTTCCATCTGCTGCCAGATCCACTCCCAGATATCTAAAACACTTTACTTCCTCCAGTTTTTCTCCATTTAAACTTACCTCCCAATTGACTTGACCCTCAACCCTACTGTACCTAATAACCTTCCTCTTATTCACATTTACTCTCAACCTTCTTCTTTCACACACTTTACCAAACTCAGTCACCAGCTTCTGCAGTTTCTCACATGAATCAGCCACCAGCACTGTAACATCAGCGAACAACAACTGACACTTCCCAAGCTCTCTCATCCACAATAGACTGCATACTTGCCCCTCTTTCCAAAACTCTTGCATTCACCTCCCTAACAACCCCATCCATAAACAAATTAAACAACCATGGAGACATCACACACCCCTGCCGCAAACCTACATTCACTGAGAACCATCACTTTCCTCTCTTCCTACACGTACACATGCCTTACATCCTCGATAAAAACTTTTCACTGCTTCTAACAACTTGCCTCCCACACCATATATTCTTAATACCTTCCACAGAGCATCTCTATCAACTCTATCATATGCCTTGTCCAGATCCATAAATGCTACATACAAATCCATTTGCTTTTCTAAGTATTTCTCACATACATTCTTCAAAGCAAACACCTGATCCACACATCCTCCACCACTTCTGAAACCACACTGCTCTTCCCAAATCTGATGCTGTGTACATGCCTTCACCCTCTCAATCAATACCCTCCCACATAATTTACCAGGAATACTCAACAAACTTATTCCTCTGTAATTTGAGCACTCACTCTTATCCCCTTTGCCTTTGTCCAATGGCACTATGCACGCATTCCGCCAATCCTCAGGCACCTCACCGTGAGTCATACATACATTAAATAACCTTACCAACCAGTCAACAATACAGTCACCCCCTTTTTCAATATATTCCACTGCAATACCATCCAAACCTGCTGCCTTGCCGGCTTTCATCTTCCGCAAAGCTTTTACCTACCTCTTCTCTGTTTACCAAATCATTTTCTCTAACCCTCTCACTTTGCACACCACCTCGACCAAAACACCCTATATCTGCCACTCTATCATCAAACACATTCAACAAACCTTCGAAATACTCACTCCATCTCCTTCTCACATCACCACTACTTGTTATCACCTCCCCATTTGCGCCCTTCACTGAAGTTCCCATTTGCTCCCTTGTCTTACACACTTTATTTACCTCCTTCCAGAACATCTTTTTATTCTCCCTAAAATTTAATGATACTCTCTCACCCCAACTCTCATTTGCCCTTTTTTTCACCTCTTGCACCTTTCTCTTGACCTCCTGTCTCTTCTTTTATACATCTCCCACTCAATTGCATTTTTTCCCTGCAAAAATGTCCAAATGCCTCTCTCTTCTCTTTCACTAATACTCTTACTTCTTCATCCCACCACTCACTACCCTTTCTAATCAACCCACCTCCCACTCTTCTCATGCCACAAGCATCTTTTGCGCAATCCATCACTGATTCCCTAAATACATCCCATTCCTCCCCCACTCCCCTTACTTCCATTGTTCTCACCTTTTTCCATTCTGTACTCAGTCTCTCCTGGTACTTCCTCACACAGGTCTCCTTCTCAAGCTCACTTACTCTCACCACCCTCTTCACCCCAACATTCACTCTTCTTTTCTGAAAACCCATACAAATCTTCACCTTAGCCTCCACAAGATAATGATCAGACATCCCTCCAGTTGCACCTCTCAGCACATTAACATCCAAAAGTCTCTCTTTCGCACGCCTGTCAATTAACACGTAATCCAATAACGCTCTCTGGCCATCTCTCCTACTTACATAGGTATACTTATGTATATCTCGCTTTTTAAACCAGGTATTCCCAATCATCAGTCCTTTTTCAGCACATAAATCTACAAGCTCTTCACCATTTCCATTTACAACACTGAACACCCCATGTATACCAATTATTCCCTCAACTGCCACATTACTCACCTTTGCATTCAAATCACCCATCACTATAACCCGGTCTCGTGCATCAAAACCACTAACACACTCATTCAGCTGCTCCCAAAACACTTGCCTCTCTTGATCTTTCTTCTCATGCCCAGGTGCATAAGCACCAATAATCACCCACCTCTCTCCATCAACTTTCAGTTTTACCCATATTAATCGAGAATTTACTTTCTTACACTCTATCACATACTCCCACAACTCCTGTTTCAGGAGTATTGCTACTCCTTCCCTTGCTCTTGTCCTCTCACTAACCCCTGACTTTACTCCCCAGACATTCCCAAACCACTCTTCCCCTTTACCCTTGAGCTTCGTTTCACTCAGAGCCAAAACATCCAGGTTCCTTTCCTCAAACATACTACCTATCTCTCCTTTTTTCACATCTTGGTTACATCCACACACATTTAGGCACCCCACTCTGAGCCTTCGAGGAGGATGAGCACTCCCCGCGTGACTCCTTCTTCTGTTTCCCATTTTAGAAAGTTAATACAAGGAGGGGAGGATTTCTGGCCCCCCGCTCCCGTCCCCTCTAGTCGCTTTCTACGACACGCGAGGAATACGTGGGAAGTATTCTTTCACCCCTATCCCCAGGGATAATATACATATATATATACATATACACATACACACACATACACATACATATGCACATATACACACACACACACATACATATATATACATATGAAAAATGTAAGAAACAATTTAGAAAATGAAACTTCTAGCTTGAAATGAATGAAAAAAATGAATGTCACATAATGGTTCAACCTCTGGCTATGGAAAAAAGGAAATGTATAATTTATTTACACAAACGTCAATAGCAGTTCTCATCAATTTAACCACTGCATCAATAAGCTTCAATGTCTAAGCTACATTTTTCTCCAATTTCACTATTTTCCTTCACATTTTCAATTGTGTCTGAAGGTTCCTCCTGTCTGCCCTTATTTATTCCCATCGCCACCTCGCCACACATGGAGTAACAATCCCCTCCCCCCCTTATGTGTGCGAGGTAGCGCTAGGAAAAGACAACAAAGGCCCCATTTGTTCACACTCAGTCTCTAGCTGTCATGTAATAATGCACTGAAACCACAGCTCCCTTTCCACATCCAGGCCCCACACAGCTTTCCATGGTTTACCCCAGACGCTTCACATGCCCTGGTTCAATCCACTGACAGCACGTCGACCCCGGTATACCACATCGTTCCAATTCACTCTATTCCTTGCACGCCTTTCACCCTCCTGCATGTTCAGGCCCCGATCACTCAAAATCTTTTTCACTCCATCTTTCCACCTCCAATTTGGTCTCCCTCTTCTCCTTGTTCCCTCCACCTCCGACACATATATCCTCTTGGTCAATCTTTCCTCACTCATCCTCTCCATGTGCCCAAACCACTTCAAAACACCCTCTTCTGCTCTCTCAACCACGCTCTTTTTATTTCTACACATCTCTCTTACCCTTACATTACTCACTCGATCAAACCACCTCACACCACACATTGTCCTCAAACATCTCATTTCCAGCACATCCATCCTCCTGCGCACAACTCTATCCATAGCCCACGCCTCGCAACCATACAACATTGTTGGAACCACTATTCCTTCAAACATACCCATTTTTGCTTTCCGAGATAATGTTCTCGACTTCCACATATTCTTCAAGGCCCCCAGAATTTTCGCCCCCTCCCCCACCCTATGATCCACTTCCGCTTCCATGGTTCCATCCGCTGCCAGATCCACTCCCAGATATCTAAAACACTTCACTTCCTCCAGTTTTTCTCCATTCAAACTCGCCTCCCAATTGACTTGGCCCTCAACCCTACTGTACCTAATAACCTTGCTCTTATTCACATTTACTCTTAACTTTCTTCTTCCACACACTTTACCAAACTCAGTCACCAGCTATTGCAGTTTCACACATGAATCAGCCACCAGCGCTGTGTCATCAGCGAACAACAACTGACTCACTTCCCAAGCTCTCTCATCCCCAACAGACTTCATACTTGCCCCTCTTTCCAAAACTCTTGCATTTACCTCCCTAACAACCCCATCCATAAACAAATTAAACAACCATGGAGACATCACACACCCCTGCCGCAAACCTACATTCACTGAGAACCAATCACTTTCCTCTCTTCCTACACGTACACATGCCTTACATCCTCGATAAAAACTTTTCACTGCTTCTAACAACTTTCCTCCCACACCATATATTCTTAATACCTTCCACAGAGCATCTCTATCAACTCTATCATATTCCTTGTCCAGATCCATAAATGCTACATACAAATCCATTTGCTTTTCTAAGTATTTCTCACATACATTCTTCAAAGCAAACACCTGATCCACACATCCTCTACCACTTCTGAAACCACACTGCTCTTCCCCAATCTGATGCTCTGTACATGCCTTCACCCTCTCAATCAATACCCTCCCATATAATTTACCAGGAATACTCAACAAACTTATACCTCTGTAATTTGAGCACTCACTCTTATCCCCTTTGCCTTTGTACAATGGCACTATGCACGCATTCCGCCAATCCTCAGGCACCTCACCATGAGTCATACATACATTAAATAACCTTACCAACCAGTCAACAATACAGTCACCCCCTTTTTTAATAAATTCCACTGCAATACCATCCAAACCTGCTGCCTTGCCGGCTTTCATCTTCCGCAAAGCTTTCACTACCTCTTCTCTGTTTACCAAATCATTTTCTCTAACCCTCTCACTTTGCACACCACCTCGACCAAAACACCCTATATCTGCCACTCTATCATCAAACACATTCAACAAACCTTCGAAATACTCACTCCATCTCCTTCTCACATCACCACTACTTGTTATCACCTCCCCATTTGCGCCCTTCACTGAAGTTCCCATTTGCTCCCTTGTCTTACACACTTTATTTACCTCCTTCCAGAACATCTTTTTATTCTCCCTAAAATTTAATGATACTCTCTCACCCCAACTCTCATTTGCCCTTTTTTTCACCTCTTGCACCTTTCTCTTGACCTCCTGTCTCTCTTTTATACATCTCCCACTCAATTGCATTTTTTCCCTGCAAAAATTGTCCAAATGCCTCTCTCTTCTCTTTCACTAATACTCTTACTTCTTCATCCCACCACTCACTACCCTTTCTAATCAACCCACCTCCCACTCTTCTCATGCCACAAGCATCTTTTGCGCAATCCATCACTGATTCCCTAAATACATCCCATTCCTCCCCCACTCCCCTTACTTCCATTGTTCTCACCTTTTTCCATTCTGTACTCAGTCTCTCCTGGTACTTCCTCACACAGGTCTCCTTCTCAAGCTCACTTACTCTCACCACCCTCTTCACCCCAACATTCACTCTTCTTTTCTGAAAACCCATACAAATCTTCACCTTAGCCTCCACAAGATAATGATCAGACATCCCTCCAGTTGCACCTCTCAGCACATTAACATCCAAAAGTCTCTCTTTCGCACGCCTGTCAATTAACACGTAATCCAATAACGCTCTCTGGCCATCTCTCCTACTTACATAGGTATACTTATGTATATCTCGCTTTTTAAACCAGGTATTCCCAATCATCAGTCCTTTTTCAGCACATAAATCTACAAGCTCTTCACCATTTCCATTTACAACACTGAACACCCCATGTATACCAATTATTCCCTCAACTGCCACATTACTCACCTTTGCATTCAAATCACCCATCACTATAACCCGGTCTCGTGCATCAAAACCACTAACACACTCATTCAGCTGCTCCCAAAACACTTGCCTCTCTTGATCTTTCTTCTCATGCCCAGGTGCATAAGCACCAATAATCACCCACCTCTCTCCATCAACTTTCAGTTTTACCCATATTAATCGAGAATTTACTTTCTTACACTCTATCACATACTCCCACAACTCCTGTTTCAGGAGTATTGCTACTCCTTCCCTTGCTCTTGTCCTCTCACTAACCCCTGACTTTACTCCCCAGACATTCCCAAACCACTCTTCCCCTTTACCCTTGAGCTTCGTTTCACTCAGAGCCAAAACATCCAGGTTCCTTTCCTCAAACATACTACCTATCTCTCCTTTTTTCACATCTTGGTTACATCCACACACATTTAGGCACCCCACTCTGAGCCTTCGAGGAGGATGAGCACTCCCCGCGTGACTCCTTCTTCTGTTTCCCATTTTAGAAAGTTAATACAAGGAGGGGAGGATTTCTGGCCCCCCGCTCCCGTCCCCTCTAGTCGCTTTCTACGACACGCGAGGAATACGTGGGAAGTATTCTTTCACCCCTATCCCCAGGGATAATATACATATATATATACATATACACATACACACACATACACATACATATGCACATATACACACACACACACATACATATATATACATATGAAAAATGTAAGAAACAATTTAGAAAATGAAACTTCTAGCTTGAAATGAATGAAAAAAATGAATGTCACATAATGGTTCAACCTCTGGCTATGGAAAAAAGGAAATGTATAATTTATTTACACAAACGTCAATAGCAGTTCTCATCAATTTAACCACTGCATCAATAGGCTTCAATGTCTATGCTACATTTTTCTCCAATTTCACTATTTTCCTTCACATTTTCAATTGTGTCTGAAGGTTCCTCCTGTCTGCCCTTATTTATTCCCATCGCCACCTCGCCACACATGGAGTAACAATCCCCTCCCCCCCTTATGTGTGCGAGGTAGCGCTAGGAAAAGACAACAAAGGCCCCATTTGTTCACACTCAGTCTCTAGCTGTCATGTAATAATGCACTGAAACCACAGCTCCCTTTCCACATCCAGGCCCCACACAGCTTTCCATGGTTTACCCCAGACGCTTCACATGCCCTGGTTCAATCCACTGACAGCACGTCGACCCCGGTATACCACATCGTTCCAATTCACTCTATTCCTTGCACGCCTTTCACCCTCCTGCATGTTCAGGCCCCGATCACTCAAAATCTTTTTCACTCCATCTTTCCACCTCCAATTTGGTCTCCCACTTCTACTCGTTCCCTCCACCTCAGACACATATATCATCCTCTTGGTCAATCTTTCCTCACTCATTCTCTCCATGTGACCAAACCATTTCAAAACACCCTCTTCAGCTCTCTCAACCACACACTTTTTATTTCCACACATCTCTCTTACCCTTACATTACTTACTCGATCAAACCACCTCACACCACATATTGTCCTCAAACATCTCATTTCCAGCACATCCACCCTCCTATGCACAACTCTATCCATAGCCCACGCCTTGCAGCCATACAACATTGTTGGAACCACTATTCCTTCAAACATACCCATTTTTGTTTTCTGAGATAATGTTCTTGACTTCCAAACATTCTTCAAGGCTCCCAGAATTTTTGCCCCCTCCCCCACCCTATGATTCACTTTCACTTCCATGGTTCCATCCGCTGCCAGATCCACTCCCAGATATCTAAAACACTTTACTTCCTCCAGTTTTTCTCCATTTAAACTTACCTCCCAATTGACTTGACCCTCAACCCTACTGTACCTAATAACCTTGCTCTTATTCACATTTACTCTCAACCTTCTTCTTTCACACACTTTACCAAACTCAGTCACCAGCTTCTGCAGTTTCTCACATGAATCAGCCACCAGTACTGTATCATCAGCGAACAACAACTGACACTTCCCAAGCTCTCTCATCCACAACAGACTGCATACTTGCCCCTCTTTCCAAAACTCTTGCATTCACCTCCCTAACAACCCCATCCATAAACAAAATAAACAACCATGGAGACATCACACACCCCTGCCGCAAACCTACATTCACTGAGAACCATCACTTTCCTCTCTTCCTACATGTACACATGCCTTACATCCTCGATAAAAACTTTTCACTGCTTCTAACAACTTGCCTCCCACACCATATATTCTTAATACCTTCCACAGAGCATCTCTATCAACTCTATCATATTCCTTGTCCAGATCCATAAATGCTACATACAAATCCATTTGCTTTTCTAAGTATTTCTCACATACATTCTTCAAAGCAAACACCTGATCCACACATCCTCCACCACTTCTGAAACCACACTGCTCTTCCCAAATCTGATGCTGTGTACATGCCTTCACCCTCTCAATCAATACCCTCCCACATAATTTACCAGGAATACTCAACAAACTTATACCTCTGTAATTTGAGCACTCACTCTTATCCCCTTTGCCTTTGTACAATGGCACTATGCAAGCATTCTGCCAATCCTTAGGCACCTCACCATGAATCATACATACATTAAATAACCTTACCAACCAGTCAACAATACAGTCACCCCCTTTTTCAATATATTCCACTGCAATACCATCCAAACCTGCTGCCTTGCCGGCTTTCATCTTCCGCAAAGCTTTTACCACCTCTTCTCTGTTTACCAAATGGTGACAATTTACGAGACTTGTATAACTTATACAGAAGGTGAAATGGATAGTGAAATCAACTCTCCTATATATGACTTTGAGATGAGGTGGACAAGAGGACCTGAGGACCTACCTGAGGAAGGTGAATGGCATATTTCTTGTTGTTGGCGACAATGGTCTCGTCATCTGTGACCCACTCAAAGGTTGGCTGAGGTGAGGCCTTGACACGGCAGTCGAGCAAGCCGTTGCCGCCCTCCACTGCCCATGATACGCTGGAAGCCTCCTCCTCCTCCAGGCTAGCAATGGCTGAAGACGGTGCCTCTGCATGGGGGAAGAACAACAGAGACACTTCGTTCATAACTAATGCAGGGATATGCAAGAGGCAGGTGGAGAGAGAGAGAGAGAGACAGGATCAGAGATGCAGGGGTCACTGTGACCAGGACATATGCTGATCAAAGCTGAGTGGTTCGGCAGAGAGAAGGATGGGACTGATTCTAGTAAATAGGAGTAGGAACAAATAAAATAGCAGCGATCCAACAGAAGGAGCCAATAATATGACACAGATAATGGAAATTCTGGTGGACAAAAAAGATACAGCTTTTGGATTCAGCATGTCCCATGGGTGTGTCTGCGTATAATGCAAGCTCTATACAAACTGAGTTATGCTGACTTATGTACATCTTCAGCGAATGGGATCCAGGAAATTCTGACACCTCTTTCAAGGTGGTTTCCTCTCTCTCTCTCAGTCTGTATGTGTCCGCATAGTGCAAGAACTGAACTAGGGTCTGTCTTGCCCGCTGTGCATTAAGCTATTTTGGGAGGAGATTTCGCCCTGAATATTCCATTTTGATCTACACTTAGTCCAACGATGGCAAGGTACCACACACCCCAAACAGCATCTCATTTGTGTAGTAAATGAGATCTACATAACAGGAAACACCACTGTGGTGTAATGTGCATTAAGGAATTCTTATGTCGTGGCACTATCTGCACGCAGATAAGACGCCCTTTGTATGTCGTTCTGCGGCTGGACTTACGTGTGACGACCACTGCAGTGGAGACTGGAGGTGCTGATGCGACGCTGCTGGAGGCGTAGCAGTAGTAGAAGCCAGTGTCGGCTGGTGTGGCCCACTCGACCATCAGGTGTGCCTCTCCAACACCGGAGGAGAGCGTCAGGCTGGGGAAGAAGGGGACATTAACGTGACTCACAAGGTAAACCAAATGACAGGGTACATCAATGTAACTCACAAGGTGAACCAAATGACAGGGTAGGTCTATGTGACTCACAAGGTAAACCAAATGACAGGGTAGATCAACGTGATTCACAAGGCAAACCAAATGACAGGGTAGGTCTACATGACTCCAAGGTAAACCAAATGACAGGGTAGATCAACGTGACTCACAAGGTAAACCAAATGACAGGGTATATCAACGTGACTCAAAAGGTAAACCAAATGACAGGATAGATCTACGTGACTCACAAGGTAAACCAAATGACAGGATAGGTCTACATGACTCACAAGGTAAACCAAATGACAGGGTAGATCAACGTGACTCACAAGGTAAACCAAATGACAGGGTATATCAACGTGACTCACAAGGTAAACCAAATGACAGGATAGGTCTACATGACTCACAAGGTAAACCAAATGACAGGATAGGTCTACATGACTCACAAGGTAAACCAAATGACAGGGTAGGTCTACATGACTCACAAGGTAAACCAAATGACAGGGTAGGTCTACATGACCCACAAGGTAAACCAAATGACAGGATAGGTCTACATGACCCACAAGGTAAACCAAATGACAGGATAGGTCTACATGACCCACAAGGTAAACCAAATGACAGGATAGGTCTACATGACCCACAAGGTAAACCAAATGACAGGATAGGTCTACATGACTCACAAGGTAAACCAAATGACAGGGTAGACCTACGTGACTCAAAAATATGAATGGAATAATCATATTGAACTTTAGCCAGTTCCCAGCAGCACATTTTGTCTGACTTTGAGACGACTTTGTCATTCTAATTATCCCTTGTCTTCACCAAGTACAGGAACTAACTACCCACTAATAACCCCTATCATTAGAAAGGCAATACGACAGCATCGTTAATCAGCGGGTAACGACCTTGTATGCGAAGACGGTTAACGAATACGATATAGATGAGGCCAAGTCATGGCAACTGTGTGTGTGTGTCGCTTTCTCCGATAGGGAGTGGGTGACGTCACCAACCCAATCATTTCGCTGCAATTATGGTAATTCCGGGTCAACTGGAGGCTAGGGTGGCATTAGCCTGTTTGGGTTAAATGGCATGAGTATTCATGACACGGGGAGTGACGTCAAAAAGCCCCCCAAATATCACTCTGTGTACAGAACAATTTGGCGTCAACCAGGCACTCAAAAACACACCATTTTGGGGGGGGGAGGGAAGGTAAAATGTCAACATCTGAAAATACAATGATTTATGGCTCATTTGACGCTGCTAAAAAGACCAAAACTGGTAGGGAAAAATAAAAAAACTAGGCTTTTAATAGCTAGCTGATGTATTTTTGTCTCCCTCGTTGGCATGAGGTATTATTTCCTCGTTTGATTTCAAACGGGTTGGAAAAAAAAACACAAAAATCACTTGTTCGAAAAATGTCACTGGCTTCGTCCATCGCTGTCGGGATGACTCGAATGGATAAACGAAGCTTCGGGTTCTATTTATATCTGATTCTATTATTTCTCCTCCTTCTTTAAGTTCACAACACTTATAACAAGATATATATATATATATATATATATATATATATATATATATATATATATATATATATCTTTCTTTTCTTTCATACTATTCGCCATTTCCCGCATTAGCGAGGTAGCGTCAAGAACAGAGGACTGGGCCCCTGAGGGAACATCCCCACGTGGTCCCCTTCTCTGTTCCTTCTTTTGGAAAATTAAAAAAAAAAAACGAGAGGGGAGGATTTCCAGCCACCCGCTCCCTCCCCTTTTAGTCGCCTTCTACGACACGCAGGGAATACGTGGGAAGTATTCTTTCTCCCCTATATATATATATATATATATATATATATATATATATATATATATATATATATATATATATATATATATTCCTTTTCCATAACCCTAACAGAATTAAAAAGAGGTTCACTGTAGCGGGAGAGGCAAAATGTGCGAGGCATCGAATCAGATTTGAAAATGAACAGTTCCATGAACCAGTGTTCGAACTCTCGAGGCATGACCCGAACCCCGTCCGTGTTCGGTTATACGAGACCTTATTAGTATATATATATATATATATATATATATATATATATATATATATATATATATATATATATATGATCAATTGTTGTTGGCACAGTTTAAAACTACGGCTTCGTGGCTCGGTTATGCTGTCAAACACTGGATAATGTTGTCACAGATGCTGGAAGTGCGTCAATATGTTGTCACAGATGATGGAAGTGTGTGAGAATGTTGTCACAGGTGCTGGAAGCGTGTGAATATGTTGTCAGATGCTGGTAGACGTGTGAGAACGTTGTCACAGGTGGTGGAAGACGTGTGAGAACGTTGTCACAGGTGGTGGAAGACGTGTGAGAACGTTGTCACAGGTGGTGGAAGCGTGTGAAAATGTTGTCACAGATGCTGGAAGCGTGTAAGAATGTTGTCACAGAGACTGAAAGTGTGTCAATATGTTGTCACAGGTGGTGGCAGACGTGTGAGAACGTTATCACAGGTGGTGGAAGCGTGTGAAAATGTCACAGGTGGTGGAAGAAGTGTGAAGCGTGTAAGAATGTTGTCACAGGTGCTGGAAGTGTCAATATGTTGTCACAGGTGGTGGAAGCGTGTAAGAATGTTGTCACAGAGACTGAAAGTGTGTCAATATGTTGTCACAGGTGGTGGCAGACGTGTGAGAACGTTGTCGCAGATGCTGGAAGCGTGTGAAAATGTTGTCACAGGTGGTGGAAGCGTGTAAGAATGTTGTCACAGATGCTGGAAGTGTCAATATGTTGTCAGAGGTGGTGGCAGACGTGTGAGAACGTTGTCGCAGATGCTGGAAGCGTGTGAAAATGTTGTCACAGGTGGCGGAAGACGTGTGAAGCGTGTTGTCACAGATGCTGGAAGTGTCAATATGGTGTCAGAGGTGGTGGTGTCAGGGGCCTCACCTGGTCTGGGCAGCGTTCCTGACCCAGGTAATGTTGGGTATTGGGTTACCCGAGGCTGAACATAGGATGATGGCAGTCTCATTCTGCTCTACCAACACACGGCGCGCCACACTGATGTTCTCTGGTCCATCTGTACACATACACACACACACACACGGACACACACGGACACATACACACACACACACACACACACGGACACATACACACATACACACACACGGACACATACACATACACATGGACACATACACACACACGGACACATGGACACACACACACATACACACACACGGACACACATGGACACATACACACACACATGGACACATACACACACACGGACACATGGACACACACACATACACACACACGGACACACATGGACACATACACACACACACATACACACACACGGACACATACAAACACGGACGGACACATACACATACGGACACATACACAGACAGACAGACAGACAGACACACACACACACACAGACACACACGGACGAGGGGGAGAGAGGAAAAAGAAGAAAATATTAAAAAAAATATATTAAAAAAATAATATCATCATCAATACTTCAATATTGCATTTTTTTTTTGAAAGGTGTTTGTTTTCATCGTCTTAATAGAGAAAACGGAAAGAGACTGAAGGTCTGGAGAGAGAGAGAGAGAGAGAGAGAGAGAGAGAGAGAGAGAGAGAGAGAGAGAGAGAGAGGGGGGGGTGACCACTACTCACATTGGACGTTGACGCTGAAGGAGGCGTTGACGGCGCCCCGGACGCTGGCGGCTGTAACAGTGTAATTGTCCGCCATGTGACGGTGGACGTCACGCAACCTTAGCTGGCCTTCCCCGCTCTTGAGTTTGACGCCGTTCAACACCTGCAGCCCCTTCTGCCACTTGTACCTGCGGGGGGAGGGACCATGTCAACGGTCAGTGTAGATCTGTGGACCGTGTGCCTTCAAGAAATAAAAATCTGTGGACCGTGTGCCTTCAAAAAAAAAAAAAAAAGAAAAAGAAAAAATCTGTGGACCGTGTTCCTTCAAAGCATCCACCATCTACGTTTACCCACCTCTAACCTCGAATTTCGAACTGGACCACCGACTTAGCAACCAGCACAGATCAGCAGGCATTTCAAAACACAACAACCCACCCACCCCAACCCACCCACGTCAATCACCCACTCCATCAACTATACCGTCCATCAGAATCAAGCCAAAAACCCTTGCTCTAACACATACACCCCTCCTGTCTCTCTCCCTCTCTCCTGTCCACTGGTGTCTGTCCCCCTTGTAGTGGACAGTCAGTCCCATCTGTCAAAACCCGTGGTGGACGCCTGTCAGGTGAGTGGGAGGGAGTTCCAAACTGCAACGCTCTGCTGGCTTTTTCGAGACAAATGCAGTCGGTTCAGATCACAGCTGAAGTCTGGTATTAAAGATGAAATGCTCCCACCACACACACACATGTGTGTGTGCTGCTGTTGCCCTGTACATAACGGGGGACATGGGTTAACATGGGAAGCCACTGGTGTACGGGGGGAAGCCACTGGTGTACGGGGGGGAGCCAATGGTGTACGGGGGGGGGGGAAGCCACTGGTGTACAGGGGAGAGTCACTGGTGTACGGGGGAAAGCCAGTGGTGTATGGGGGGAAGGCAATGGTGTACGGGGGGAAAGCCACTGAATGTACAGGGGGGGGGGGAAGCCACTGGTGTACGGGGGAAGTCACTGGTGTACGGGGGAAAGCCAGTGGTGTATGGGGGGAAGGCAATGGTGTACGGGGGAGCTACTGGTGTACGGGGGGAAAGCCACTGAATGTACAGGGGGGGGGAAGGCACTGGTGTACGGGGGAAGTCACTGGTGTACGGGGGAAAGCCACTGGTGTACGGGGGGGAAGCCACTGGTGTACGGGGGAAGCTACTGCTGTAAGGGGGAGAGCCACTGGTGTACGGGGGGGAAGCCACTGGTGTACAGGGGGAAGCCACTGGTGTACGGAGGACACGTAATAAAGGGCCAAGGTTGAATCTAAGAGGGCGTGACCTAATCTAACGGGCATGACCCACTGTGCCTGGGTCTACAAGCAGGCCCTACCTGAAGGCGCCATGAACCTGCGTAATTGTATAAGGCCCTAGCCACCAGGGCTACACAACCAACCCTGTGGTGGAGGCTGGGCCCTACCTAACAGGCGCTGACGAAGGTAAGGACCCACGTAATTCAGCCATGGTTCATCTGACGGAGGAGAAGGGGCGCGGGGGAGCAATAGGGAGGGCCAAGACGTCGTGCCCCCCACAGATATCGTCTACCTCAGACCCCGCACCTGACGAAGGTGTGTCGTCGCTCACCAGCGCCCAGAGCCACACTCTCAGGAAGGCATTGTAAACTTGACGGGAGGGAAGGAAGGAGGGAGGGAGGGCCGTAGCCTACTGAAAAAAGAGGGCGCTATGGACTGAAAATGGGACTATAACTTCAGGGAGGGAGTGAAGGGGTCCTACTGCAGAAGGAGGGCGGAGGGGTCAAGACTCACTTGATGGGGCCTGGGTTGGCATCTGCCAGCGCTGTGATGGTGAGGTCGCCTCCTTCAGTCACGTCCAACTTCCGTGGTGGGGCTGTCACCCAAATAGGCCCGTCTGAAATGGCGACGGCACACTCGTTAGACCTCCTGAAGAAGGTGGGGGTGGGGGGCAAGGAGGCGCACGGGGATGTGTGAGAGTGAGTGTGTGTGTGTGTATGTGTGTGAAGCGTAGGCGCCCGGGGATGTGTGTGAGTGTGTGTGTGTGTGTGTGTGTGTGTGTGTGTGTGTGTGTGTGTGTGTGTGTGTGTGTGTGTGTGTGTGTGTGTGTGAAGCGTAGGCGCCCGGGGATGTGTGTGTGTGTGTGTGTGTGTGTGTGTGTGTGTGTGTGTGTGTGTGTGTGTGTGTGTGTGTGTGTGTGAGAAGCGTAGGCGCCCGTGTATGTATGTGAGTGTGTGTGTGTGTGTGAGAGAAGCGTAGGCGCCCGTGTATGTATGTGAGTGTGTGTGTGAGAAGCGTAGGCGCCCGGGTATGTGTGTGACTGTGTGTGTGTGTGAGAGAAGCGTAGGCGCCCAGGTGTGAATGTGCGAGTGTGTGTGTGTGTGTGAGTGTGTGTGTGTGCGAGAAGCGTAGATGTGGGGAGTGTAAGGGTGGTGCGTGGGTGCATAGGCGGACAACATATAGGGTAATTCTTGAAAGGTATACGCCTGTGTGTGTGTTTATGTTTTGATCCTAAAAATGAACGACTCATGTTTGCATAACATGGGACATCTAACTGGTTAATACACACACACACACACACACACACACACATATATATATATATATATATATATATATATATATATATATATATATATATATATATATATATATATATATATATATATATATATAAGGTTATTTAATGTATGTATGACTCATGGTGAGGTGCCTGAGGATTGGCGGAATGCGTGCATAGTGCCATTGTACAAAGGCAAAGGGGATAAGAGTGAGTGCTCAAATTACAGAGGTATAAGTTTGTTGAGTATTCCTGGTAAATTATATGGGAGGGTATTGATTGAGAGGGTGAAGGCATGTACAGAGCATCAGATTGGGGAAGAGCAGTGCGGTTTCAGAAGTGGTAGAGGATGTGTGGATCAGGTGTTTGCTTTGAAGAATGTATGTGAGAAATACTTAGAAAAGCAAATGGATTTGTATGTAGCATTTATGGATCTGGAGAAGGCATATGATAGAGTTGATAGAGATGCTCTGTGGAAGGTATTAAGAATATATGGTGTGGGAGGCAAGTTGTTAGAAGCAGTGAAAAGTTTTTATCGAGGATGTAAGGCATGTGTACGTGTAGGAAGAGAGGAAAGTGATTGGTTCTCAGTGAATGTAGGTTTGCGGCAGGGGTGTGTGATGTCTCCATGGTTGTTTAATTTGTTTATGGATGGGGTTGTAAGGGAGGTAAATGCAAGAGTCCTGGAAAGAGGGGCAAGTATGAAGTCTGTTGGGGATGAGAGAGCTTGGGAAGTGAGTCAGTTGTTGTTCGCTGATGATACAGCGCTGGTGGCTGATTCATGTGAGAAACTGCAGAAGCTGGTGACTGAGTTTGGTAAAGTGTGTGGAAGAAGAAAGTTGAGAGTAAATGTGAATAAGAGCAAGGTTATTAGGTACAGTAGGGGTGAGGGTCAAGTCAAGTGGGAGGTGAGTTTGAATGGAGAAAAACTGGAGGAAGTGAAGTGTTTTAGATATCTGGGAGTGGATCTGTCAGCGGATGGAACCATGGAAGCGGAAGTGGATCATAGGGTGGGGGAGGGGGCGAAAATTTTGGGAGCCTTGAAAAATGTGTGGAAGTCGAGAACATTATCTCGGAAAGCAAAAATGGGTATGTTTGAGGGAATAGTGGTTCCAACAATGTTGTATGGTTGCGAGGCGTGGGCTATGGATAGAGATGTGCGCAGGAGGATGGATGTGCTGGAAATGAGATGTTTGAGGACAATGTGTGGTGTGAGGTGGTTTGATCGAGTAAGTAACGTAAGGGTAAGAGAGATGTGTGGAAATAAAAAGAGCGTGGTTGAGAGAGCAGAAGAGGGTGTTTTGAAATGGTTTGGGCACATGGAGAGAATGAGTGAGGAGAGATTGACCAAGAGGATATATGTGTCGGAGGTGGAGGGAACGAGGAGAAGAGGGAGACCAAATTGGAGGTGGAAAGATGGAGTGAAAAAGATTTTGTGTGATCGGGGCCTGAACATGCAGGAGGGTGAAAGGGGGGCAAGGAATAGAGTGAATTGGAGTCATGTGGTATACAGGGGTTGACGTGCTGTCAGTGGATTGAATCAAGGCATGTGAAGCGTCTGGGGTAAACCATGGGAAGCTGTGTAGGTATGTATATTTGCGTGTGTGGACGTGTGTATGTACATGTGTATGGGGGGGGGGCCATTTCTTTCGTCTGTTTCCTTGCGCTACCTCGCAAACGCGGGAGACAGCGACAAAGTATAAAAAAAAAAAAATATATATATATATATATATATATATCCACCTCCCTTTATCCCTTTATCTCTACCTTATCTAAGCACACACATATATATCCACCTCCCTTTATCCCTTTATCTCTAACGTATCTACGCAGAAAGGGGGGGGGGTAAGAAGGACCCCCTTTTACCCCTAGCGTCCCTAAACACAGAGCAGGGGTAATCAATATAACTAAAACATGAGTATATGAGACTTTGGAGTGGCCACAGAAGAAGAATCTCTCACACAGTGCAAACATGTAAACACGACTGACGAACCCTACCCAACCTCCCCTTCTCATCAAGAAAAGCAAGCAAACAAAAACCACTGTATCTGATTTTCGCGCATGTGGGATACGAAAAGCCTGAATTGATAACTTGGAATAATAAATTCCTTATCATTTAGTGCACAGTCTCCCACAAATATTCGTAGGTTCATCTGTTCATATGATCACTCCACTTCGTCCTTGATTCCAAGCGTCTGTGCTATAAACGCCAGAACTTAATTAAAAGTATTTGAAAAAGAAATGAAATAGGATCAAGCTATCTAACACATTGATATCGAACTAATCATATTTTTATTTTTCCTTATACTTTGTCGCTGTCTCCCGCGTCAGCGAGGTAGCGCAAGGAAACAGACGAAAGAATGGCCCAACCCACCCACATATACATGTATATACATATACACGTCCACACACGCATATATACATACCTATACATTTCAACGTATACATATATATACATACATACATACATACACAGACATAGACATACATACACATGGAAATAATTCAGACTTGCTGCCTTCATCCATTCCCGTCGCCACCCCCCCGCTACATATGACATGACACTGTACAATGCTGCCTTCATCCATTCCCGTCGCCACCACCCCCCGCTACATATGAAATGACACTGTACAATCCTTCCACACGTCAGAGGTGTGAGTTAAGGGAGCAATCTAACAGGTCAGTTACCAGACTCCTGGTGTATTGGGGGGGGGGGGGGTAACAGAGGTCACAGTGTGGGTCAGGTGACCTGGTGATATCACCTTTGACCTGACCTACCTACACATCGTCGCTGCATCTCTCATACTAGTCTAGTCAGAAGCGGGTGGTATATGTGTCCAATTCAGACTCCCATTTTCTTTTCTTTTTTTCTAAGTTTCAGAGAAACGACTGAACAGGACAAATAAAATAAAACTCGTGTTTTCTATACTTTTGTATCCTATATCCCCTGATTCTATATCACAACATACTCAATATACTCTATATTTTCTGTTTTATCTAAACTTTATTCTATATATATATATATATATATATATATATATATATATATATATATATATATATATATATATATATATATGCTGTCTTGGATAATCGCATGTTTACCAAATGGCGTCCTAGCTTCGTCTCTTCGTTGTATATCAAGTGACTGTTATATTTCTCTCTTGTGTCTCCCCTGATGATGATGTGATTATGACATGAAAGTGCACTTGGGAACTTATCGTGTTTCATTTTACCCCCCTCCGTGTGACTCATAGGAATATACGTGGTTTCAACGGAGGACTAGACCCTCTACGGAGTGAGGGGAAGGAGGGAGGGAGGGAGGGAGGGGGGAGACGTCGAGGGATTCGAACGAGTGTGCTCCGGTGTAGATGTGAGAGGCTTAGGAATGTTTTGTGTGTGTGTGTGTGTGTGGACTCTTGTCTCTTTCTCTCTCTCTCTCTCTCTCTCTCGTGTGGGCTGTCTCTCTTTTTTTAAGGGGGGGGACACACCCCCATCTCTGTCCCTCTCTTTCCTCGTCTCTCTATCTCTCCTTCTGTCCCTGTTGCTGTCTTTTGGGGGGGCGCCGCGCCCCCATCTCTGTCCCTCTCTCTTCTCTCTTTCTCTTTGTCTCTCTCCTTCTCTCCCTGTCCTCTAACTCTGATTTTTTTGGGGGGCCCCCTACATCTCTCTCTCTCTCTCTCTCTCTCTCTCTCTCTCTCTCTCTCTCTCTCTCTCTCTCTCTCTCTCTCCTCTCCCTTTTCCCCCCGACCGTCACTCTACGCTCCTCTCCCCTCCCCTTCCTTCTATAATTACCCCCCCTTCCCACCCACCCACCTCCTCCCCCCTTCATCATTCATCAACGACCTTGTTTAAAAGCCTTTATCTTGTTGTGTTACACACACACACACACACACACACACACACACACACACATGAGGAGATGAGAGGGTGAGGGGGTTGGTTTCTGACAGACGAAGGAGGAGGAGAAGGAGGAGGAGACGGAGGAGGAGGAGGCGGAGGAGGAGGAGGGTGAGGAGGAGGAGGAGGTGGAGGTGTGTTTGCGACACTCACGTAAGACGTCCAAGGTGAGGTTAGCGCTGACAGAGACGCCCAAGCCGTTGTCGGCCACGCATGCGAACACACGCCCGTTGTCCTCTGGCTGGGGCCTGACCTTGACTTTAGACCTGTTGGAGGAGGAGGGAGATAAGAGATAAAAAGGGGGGAGAGGACTGTTGGAGGAGGAGGAGGAGGGAGATAAGAGATAAAAAGGGAGGAGAGGACTGTTGGAGGAGGAGGAGGAGGAGGGAGGGAGATAAGAGATAAAAAGGGGGGAGAGGACTGTTGGAGGAGGAGGAGGAGGGAGGGAGATAAGAGATAAAAAGGGGGGAGAGGACTGTTGGAGGAGGAGGAGGAGGGAGGGAGATAAGAGATAAAAAGGAGGGAGAGGACTGGTGGAGGAGGAGGAGGAGGGAGGGAGGGAGATAAGAGATAAAAAGGAGGGAGAGGACTGTTGGAGGAGGAGGAGGAGGGAGGGAGATAAGAGATAAAAAGGGGGGAGAGGACTGTTGGAGGAGGAGGAGGAGGGAGGGAGATAAGAGATAAAAAGGGGGGAGAGGACTGTTGGAGGAGGAGGAGGAGGGAGGGAGGGAGATAAGAGATAAAAAGGGGGGAGAGGACTGTTGGAGGAGGAGGAGGAGGGAGGGAGATAAGAGATAAAAAGGGGGGAGAGGACTGTTGGAGGAGGAGGAGGAGGGAGGGAGGGAGATAAGAGATAAAAAGGAGGGAGAGGACTGTTGGAGGAGGAGGAGGAGGAGGGAGGGAGATAAGAGCTAAAAAGGGGGAGGAATGGAGGGGGAGGGAGGGAGATAAGAGATAAAAAGGGGGAGGAATGGAGATGGAGGGAGGGAGATAAGAGATAAAAAGGGGGAGGAATGGAGATGGAGGGAGGGAGATAAGAGATAAAAAGGGGGAGGACTGTTGGAGGAGGAGGGAGGGAGATAAGAGATAAAAAGGAGGGAGAGGACTGTTGGAGGAGGAGGAGGAGGAGGGAGGGAGATAAGAGCTAAAAAGGGGGAGGAATGGAGATGGAGGGAGGGAGATAAGAGATAAAAAGGGGGAGGAATGGAGGGGGAGGGAGGGAGATAAGAGATAAAAAGGAGGGAGGAATGGAGATGGAGGGAGGGAGATAAGAGATAAAAAGGGGGAGGAATGGAGATGGAGGGAGGGAGATAAGAGATAAAAAGGGGGGAGAGGACTGTTGGAGGAGGA
The DNA here is from genome assembly GCF_036320965.1 of Panulirus ornatus. NCBI lineage: Eukaryota > Metazoa > Arthropoda > Malacostraca > Decapoda > Palinuridae > Panulirus > Panulirus ornatus. The sequence goes on along the minus strand of NC_092250.1, from coordinate 4,524,839 downwards.
GGAGGAGGGAGGGAGATAAGAGATAAAAAGGAGGGAGAGGACTGTTGGAGGAGGAGGAGGAGGAGGGAGGGAGATAAGAGCTAAAAAGGGGGAGGAATGGAGATGGAGGGAGGGAGATAAGAGATAAAAAGGGGGAGGAATGGAGGGGGAGGGAGGGAGATAAGAGATAAAAAGGGGGAGGAATGGAGATGGAGGGAGGGAGATAAGAGATAAAAAGGGGGAGGAATGGAGATGGAGGGAGGGAGATAAGAGATAAAAAGGGGGAGGAATGGAGGAGGAGGGAGGGAGATAAGAGATAAAAAGGGGGAGGAATGGAGGGGGAGGGAGGGAGATGAGAGATAAAAAGGGGGAGGAATGGAGATGGAGGGAGGGAGATAAGAGATAAAAAGGGGGAGGACTGTTGGAGGAAGGAGGGAGGGAGATAAGAGAAATCTTAGCACTTACAAACCCTCAACCCACCACCCAACCCACCTGGTGTCGAACCCACTTTGGGGTGTGGCGACACAGGGTTAGAAACCCGCCCACCTGGTGTCGAACCCACTTTGGGGTGTGACGACACAGGGTTAGAAACACACCCACCTGGTGTCAAATCCCACTTTGGGGGTGTGACAACACAGGGTTAGAAACCCGCCCACCTAACCCACCTGGTGTCGAATCCCACTTTGGGGTGTGACTGAACAGGGTTAGAAACCCACCCACCTAACCCACCTGGTGTCGAATCCCACTTTGGGGTGTGACAACACAGGGTTAGAAACCCGCCCACCTGGTGTCGAATCCCACTTTGGGGGTGTGACTACACAGGGTTAGAAACCCGCCCACCAACTTGGTGCCAGAAGCACGTACCTGGTGACGGTGGCCCAGTGGGTGACGGAGGCCCAGTGAGTGCCAGAACCACGTACCTGGTGACGGAGGCCCAGTGGGTGCCAGAACCACGTACCTGGTGACGGAGGCCCAGTGGGTGCCAGAACCACGTACCTGGTGACGGAGGCCCAGTGGGTGCCAGAACCACGTACCTGGTGACGGAGGCCCAGTGGGTGACGGTGGCCCAGTGGGTGACGGAGGCCCAGTGGGTGCCAGAACCACGTACCTGGTGACGGAGGCCCAGTGGGTGACGGAGGCCCAGTGGGTGCCAGAACCACGTACCTGGTGACGGAGGCCCAGTGGGTGCCAGAACCACGTACCTGGTGACGGAGGCCCAGTGGGTGACGGAGGCCCAGTGGGTGCCAGAACCACGTACCTGGTGACGGTGGCCCAGTGGGTGACGGAGGCCCAGTGGGTGACGGAGGCCCAGTGGGTGCCAGAACCACGTACCTGGTGACGGAGGCCCAGTGGGTGACGGTGGCCCAGTGGGTGACGGTGGCCCAGTGGGTGCCAGAACCACGTACCTGGTGACGGAGGCCCAGTGGGTGCCAGAACCACGTACCTGGTGACGGAGGCCCAGTGGGTGCCAGAACCACGTACCTGGTGACGGAGGCCCAGTGGGTGCCAGAACCACGTACCTGGTGACGGAGGCCCAGTGGGTGCCAGAACCACGTACCTGGTGACGGAGGCCCAGTGGGTGCCAGAACCACGTACCTGGTGACGGAGGCCCAGTGGGTGCCAGAACCACGTACCTGGTGACGGTGGCCCAGTGGGTGACGGTGGCCCAGTGGGTGACGGAGGCCCAGTGGGTGCCAGAACCACGTACCTGGTGACGGAGGCCCAGTGGGTGCCAGAACCACGTACCTGGTGACGGAGGCCCAGTGGGTGCCAGAACCACGTACCTGGTGACGGAGGCCCAGTGGGTGCCAGAACCACGTACCTGGTGACGGTGGCCCAGTGGGTGCCAGAACCACGTACCTGGTGACGGTGGCCCAGTGGGTGCCAGAACCACGTACCTGGTGACGGAGGCCCAGTGGGTGCCAGAACCACGTACCTGGTGACGGAGGCCCAGTGGGTGCCAGAACCACGTACCTGGTGACGGTGGCCCAGTGGGTGCCAGAACCACGTACCTGGTGACGGAGGCCCAGTGGGTGCCAGAACCACGTACCTGGTGACGGAGGCCCAGTGGGTGCCAGAACCACGTACCTGGTGACGGTGCCGCCGTACAGGCCAGGGGAGTGCTTGACGGAGGGCTGGCCAAGGGCGTGGGTGGTGGAGGGGAGCCAGGTGATGGTGGAGGGCGGCACACTGGACGAGGTCTCGCACGTCAACTTGGCCACTTGGCCAGCCTCCACGCTCTTGGGGCTCACCCACCCCTTCACCTCCCACGCTGGGTCTGGGGGAGAGAGAGAGAGCTGGTGAGAGCTGGGGGTGAGGGGAGAGAGGCCAGGGCTGGGGGTGAGGGAGAGGCCAGGGCTGGTGAGAGCTGGGGGTAAGGGGGAGAGAGGCCAGGGGTGGTGAGAGCTGGGGGTGAGGCCAGGGCTGGTGAGAGCTGGTGGTGAGGGAGAGGCCAGGGCTGGTGAGAGCTGGTGGTGAGGGGAGAGAGGCCAGGGCTGGGGGTGAGGGGAGAGAGGCCAGGGCTGGTGAGAGCTGGGGGTGAGGCCAGGGCTGGTGAGAGAGAGGCCAGGGCTGGTGAGAGCTGCGGGTGAGGGGAGAGAGGCCAGGGTGGTGAGAGCTGGGGTGAGGCCAGGGCTGGTGAGAGCTGGGGGTGAGGGAGAGGCCAGGTTTGGTGAGAGCTGAGGTAAGGGGAGAGAGGCCAGGGTGGTGGTGAGGAGAGGTCAGGTATGGTGAGAGCTGGTGGTGAGGGAAGAGGCCGGCTGGAGGGAGAGTCAGGGCGGGTTTGGGGGGAAGGGGCCAGGGGGTGAGGGGGGGGAGCACACACAAAGTACAGATATTTCACACAGAATATATTTATATAAAATATATATATATATATATATAATATAATAATAAATATATATTATAATATATTAAAACAACACCCACACACACAATTCAACACGGGGTAAGAGAGGGGGGACCACAACACATTTTAAAAAAACTCCTCTCTCTCACTTCTCTCTCTCCTCTCTCTCCCACTCTCTCTCTCTCTCTCATCCCAAACGTAAACCTTTACAAGCTTTTTTGCCAAAGGGGGGAAGCCAGCACCAGCCACAACCAGCTGTCTCTCTCTCTGCCCTGTCCATCTTTTTCCTGTCTCATTTCCCATCACTGGTCGCTTTCAGACAGGCTAATACCAGGTGCTCTTCCTCGTCTTTTTTGCCCCTCTGTCTTCTGTCTGTGCTCTGTCTGTCGGGTCTGTCTTTTTTGTCTGCCTGTCGCCCTGTTTAATCTGTCTGTCTGTCTGTTCTCTGTCTTTGTCCTGTCTGTCTTCTGTCTGTTTATGTGTCTGTCTGTCTGCCCTGTGTCTGTCGTCGCCCTTTTTATCTGTCGGGTCTCGGGCCCTGTCTCTCTGCTGTCTCTCTGTCTCTTTTATCGTCTGCCCCGTCTGTCTCTCTGTCTGCCCCTGTCTGTTTATCTGCTGTCTGTCTGTCTCTCTGTCTGTCTGCCCTGTCTGTCTATCTGTCTCTCTCTCCCCTCTCGTTTTGTCTGCCCTCTTTTTTTTTTTTGGGGGGGGGGGGGTGTGCCCGGCCAAACGTCGGGGGGGGGGGAAAAAAAAAAAGAAAAAAAGGGGAAAAAACCCCAAAAGCGATGCCAAACTCTTTCGGTATTACCTTACAATTTTCCCCTCCATAATATATATAATATATATATATATATATATTAATATAATATATATATATATATATTTATATTTTTATATATATTATATATTTTATTTAAAAATAAATAAATATATATAATATATATATAATATATATATTATATAATATATATATATATAATAAAAGATTAATATATATATTTTTTTTTCTTTGTTTGGGGGTTTAAAAAAGGGACTATGCCTACGTATTTGTGGGGGCCCCTGCCCCCACTGGCCTATTTCCCCTGGGCCACGAGGTCCCTGGCCACCTCCAGCCTACGGCCATTTCCCTCAGCGCCCCCCCCCCTACCCCCCTGATGGCCACTTCCCCAACCCCCTTTAAACCACCCTATGGCCACTTCACAGTTTCCCCCTACCACCCTATGGCACTCCCACCCCCCAACCACCCCGATGACCACTTTCCAGCCCCCTTACCACCCTAAATAAAGCAATCCCACCCCCCAAACCACCCAAATTTGCCACTTCCCATACCCCCTTACCACCCTGATGGGCCACACCCAGCCCCCCTAACCACCCTGATGGCCACTTTCAAGCCCCCTTACCATACCCTGATGGCCACTTCCCAAACCCCCTTACCACCCTGATGGCCACTTCCCATACCCCCTTACCACCCTGACGGCCACTTTCCAGCCCCTCTACCACCCTGATGGCCACTTCCCATCCCCTTCCCCCCCCCCCACCCCCCCCTCTCTTTCCAGAACGTGACTCATGGATTTCCTACACTCTACCCGGGAAAAATTTATTTGGCACCTAAAAGGACACCACCCCCACAAAAACTGATCGCTTATCTTATTTGGCTGATTATCTCTGGCCCCACTCCCCTCCCTCTCCGGTGTGGCCAGAAAACCCTTCCTCCCCCCTCTTCAGTGTGGCTAGACAACCCTTGCTCTCTCCAGTGTGCCAGACACCCTTCCTCCCTCCCTCTCTTCAGTGTGGCTAGACACCCTTGCTCTCTCTCTCTCTCTCTCTCTCTCTCTCTCTCTCTCTCTCTCCAGTGTGCCAGACGCCATTGCTCCTTCTCTAGTGTGGCCAGACACCATTTCTCTCTCTCTCTCTCTCTCTCCAGTGTGGCCAGACACCATTCCTCTCTCTCTCTAGTGTGGCCAGACACCCTTTCTCCCTCTCTTCAGTGTGGCCAGACACCCTTCTTCCCTCTCACCAGTGTGGCCAGACACCCTCCTTCCCCTGTTACTGCTTCTGTTACTACTGTTACTGCTTCTGTTACAACCGTTACTGCTCCTTTTACTACCATTACTGCTCCTGTTACTACCGTTACTGCTCCTGTTACTACCGTTACTGCTTGTTACTAGCGTTACTGCTCCTGTTACTACCGTTACTGCTTCTGTTACTATCGTTACTGCTCCTGTTACTACCGTTACTGCTTCTGTTACTACCGTTACTGCTCCTGTTACTACCGTGACTGCTTCTGTTACTATCGTTACTGCTCCTGTTACTATCGTTACTGCTCCTGTTACCACCGTTACTGCTCCTGTTACTACCGTTACTGCTCCTGTTACCACCGTTACGGCTTCTGTTACTACCGTTACTGCCCCTGTTACTACCGTTACGGCTTCTGTTCAAGTGATGGGAGGCCCACACGTTATCAGCGAAGCTGTGAGCTGCTGTCTCTTATCTATCGACGATCATGTCTATTTCCAGGTCAGCACGGGGAAAAATATTACAGTCCCCCCCCTCTTCCACATCCCCCCTCCCTTACCCCCCACCTCGCTCTCTCTCTCTCTCTCTCTCTCTCTCTCTCTCTCTCTCTCTATCTATCTATCTATCTATCTATCTACCTATCTATCTATCTCGACGTAAATGTCTCTCCGTGATTCACGAGAGATCTCTTTCTATCTATCTCCCATCTATATATATATATATATATATATATATATATATATATATATATATATATATATATATATATATATGTATACTTTTCTCTCAATCGTTCATCGATACTGGATAGATAGATAGATAGATAGATAGATAGATGGAGAGAGAGAGAGAGAGAGAGAGAGAGAGAGAGAGAGAGAGAGAGAGAGAGAGAGAGAGAGAGAGAGACCTACCCCCCATCTCTCCCCTCCACTCGTTTCACATGCCGACATTTCCCCTCACCTTTTTTTTCCCCCTTTTTTTTTCCTAAATCTTTGTAAAGGGACGAAACCCTTCTACCGGGAGAGGAGGGGGGGGGAGGGGAGGGGGATGAAGGGGGAGGGGAATGAGGGGGGATGAGGGGGAGGGGGATGAAGGGGGGGGGGTGGTTGCTGCGCGCCGGCGCCGGCTTTTGTTTGTTGGTGATGCGCGTGCGCAAGGACGGGGAGGTGAGCAGGGGGGGGAGGGGTGGGTAAGAGGAGGGAGGTGAGGGGAGGAGGAGGGGAGTACAGGAGAGGGGGGTATTGTGGTTGGGGGGGAGGGTATTGGTTGAGGGGAAGGGAGGGGAAGGAGGGGAGGTGTTCGTTCAACATGTTTCCCCCCCCAACCCAACCCCCCTTCCCCCTCTCCTGACACCCCTCTCCCCCCCACTGCAACCTTCCTTCCCCCTACACAACACACTCCCCTCCCTCCCCCCGTTTAAAGTTCCAGCTGACCGATCCTGCCCTCTGTTTTCCCCCTCCCCCCTCTACAACCTTTCCTCCCCTCCCCCCTTCCCCCTCTTAAATCCCTCCTCCTCCTCCTCCCCATCTCCCCCCACACGCCCCCCTCCCTCTGGAGGGCTTTCGCGTCGTCTGGCTTCATTCATTCATTCATTTCATTCATTCACGAAGTGTGTGTGTCTTCCGTTGAGCACGACGGGATACGACCCCCCCCCCCCATCTGGATATGACGTATTCATGGGTCGTAACTTGAGAGGGTCGTACGAAGGGGGGGGGGAAAGACAGACCCCCATTACGCCACTACCACACACCCATTCATTAGACCCCCATCACTCCACTACCACACACCCAGTCATTAGACCCCCATCACTCCACTACTACACACCCATTCATTAGACCCCCATCACTCCACTACCACACACCCATTCATTCGACCCCCATCACTCCACTACCACACACCCATTCATTAGACCCCCATCACTCCACTACTACACACCCATTCATTCGACCCCCCCTCCATCACTCCATTACTACACACCCATTCATTCGACCCCATTACTACACACCCATTCATTCGACCCCATTACTACACACCCATTCATTCGACCCCATTACTACACACCCATTCATTCGACCCCCCCATCACTCCACTACCACACACCCATCATTCGACCCCCCTCCATCACTCCACTACCACACACCCATTCATTCGACCCCCCTCCATCACTCCACTACCACACACCCATTCATTCGACCCCATTACTACACACCCATTCATTCGACCCCATTACTACACACCCATTCATTCGACCCCCCCTCCATCACTCCACTACCACACACCCATTCATTCGACCCCATTACCACACACCCATTCATTCGACCCCATTACTACACACCCATTCATTCGACCCCCATCATGTGGTCGGGGATTTAAACCATTCGCCGGGAGCCGCTCTTGTTCCCATGGTAACCGCATCATTGTGAGGGGAGAGAGGAAGAGGGGTCAGTACATCAGAGGGGACAACTCCCCCCCTTCCCCTTGAAGTTATGAGGGGAGAGGGGGGAGGGGAGGGGGCTTGTTCCCGCCAACAGCCAGCCACGTTCATTGATCGGGGGGGGAGGGGGGGAAAGGGGGGGGGTGGTGTTCATTCATGTTTGTGCCCCGGGGCGCGTCGCGTCGCCCGCCCGCCCCCAGGTACGCATGCGTACCTGGGGGGGGGGGGGGGGCGGGCGACGCGCCCCCTCCAGGTACGCGTGCGTCCCTCACATACAAGAGGGAGGGAGGGAGGGAGGGAGGGAGGGAAAGAGAGTGGGCTTTAAACGCCACCTTCCGTGGACGCCAGCGGAGGGGCCTCTCTCTCTCTCTCTCTCTCTCTCTCTCTCTCTCTCTCTCTCTCTCTCTCTCTCTCTCTCTCTCGCTAAGCCCCGGCCACACCTTCGCTCTCTCTCTCTCTCTCTCTCTCTCTGTTCTGCGTTGACTCGCTCCCTCTTCATGACCTGCATTGCGAAATGAGAGAGAGAGAGAGAGAGAGAGAGAGAGAGAGAGAGAGAGAGAGAGAGAGAGAGAGAGAGAGAATATCAGCGCCATACACTTTCCCACCCTTTCCCAGAAACCATAAAAGGGCCATGGGAAAGGGTGGGTTTTTTCCTTTTAAACCCCCTCTCTCCCCCTCCCCTTTTCCACTCATTTCCCCATTTCCCCTTCCCCTCTTCTTTCCCTTCCCTTCCCCCATGTGAAGACACGCACATATACATACCTATACATCTCAACGTATACATATATATACACACACACAGACATATACATATATACACATGTACATAATTCATACTGTCTGCCTTTATCCATTCCCGTCGCCACCTCGCCACACATGGAATAACAACCCCCTCCCCACCGCATGTGTGCGAGGTAGCGCTAGGAAAAGACAACAAAGGCCCCATTCGTTCACACTCAGTCTCTAGCTGTCATGTAATAATGCACCGAAACCACAGCTCCCTTTCCACATCCAGGCCCCACACAGCTTTCCATGGTTTACCCCAGACGCTTCACATGCCCTGGTTCAATCCATTGACAGCACGTCGACCCCGGTATACCACATCGTTCCAATTTACTCTATTCCTTGCACGCCTTTCACCCTCCTGCATGTTCAAGCCCCACAGAACTTTCCATG
>NC_092250.1:4511386-4513886 GCF_036320965.1 Panulirus ornatus | reverse complement strand
CATTATCGAAAATCAATAAAAGAAAATGAGGCATTACCGAAAATCTATAAAAGAAAATGAGGCATTATCGAAAATCAATAAAAGAAAATGAGGCATTATCGAAAATCAATAAAAGAAAATGAGGCATTATCGAAAATCAATAAAAGAAAATGAGGCATTATCGAAAATCAATAAAAGAAAATGAGGCATTACCGAAAATCAATAAAAGAAAATGAGGCATTATCGAAAATCAATAAAAGAAAATGAGGCATTATCGAAAATCAATAAAAGAAAATGAGGCATTACCGAAAATCAATAAAAGAAAATGAGGCATCCTCGAGTCTTCGGGTACACTATAGTAAACCGCCAGCGTCTCTTAAGTCTCCCCTGTGGAGGTACATGGAGGCCAGCCCGTAAGGCTCATGTTTCAGTCTTTCCCGTCGTGTTGTTAACCCGTGAGGTCATAGAAGATGGGGTTTGTGTGAAGGGGTCGTGTTGTTGAAGCCCGCCCCCCCTAAGCAACCTCCCTCCCTCTGCAAATACGGGGGAAGGGAGGGAAGAAGGGGGAAGGTGAGTGTGTGAGAGAGGGGGAAGAACTGAACTTACGCCCCGTTGGACAGACTTCACTATGTCATGGTCGTCCATCTCTCTGGGCAACGAACACAGGCACAGAGGTGGCTGTGGCATAGCCCGGTCTGCGTCACAAATGCCCCCCTCTTCCCCCCATTCAACCCCCCCCCTAAAGTTGTCTTCCTGTTTACCAACTTCTCCAAAAAAAACAAACTTTTCCAATCATAGAAGATATTTTCCAAAGACGATCAAGTTTGAATGGGTTTATAGCGTTGTGTGAAGTATGGGGGTGTGTGGGAGGGGGGACAGTTGACTTCCTCATTCCACCACCTAGTGCCTTTTTCCACTTGTCTGTCTCCCACCTCATTCCACCGTCTAGTAACCTTTTCCATTTGTCTGTCTCCTACCTCATTCCACCGTCTAGTACCCTTTTCCATTTGTCTGTCTCCCACCTCATTCCACCGTCTAGTACCCTTTTCCACTTGCCTATCTCCCATCTCATTCCACCACACGCTATCCTTGCCCATATACCCATCTCATTCCACTAATCCACTACTTTTGTCCACATACCCACTTCCCACCTCAGTCCACCACCCATTACCCTGTTCCACATACCCACCTCCCACCTCATTCCACCATCTAGTGCCCTCGTCCACATACCCATTTCCCACTTCATTCCACCATCTAGTGCCCTCGTCCACATACCCACTTCCCATCTTATTCCACCGCCTAGTACCCTCTTCCACATACCCACCTCCCACCTCATTCCACCACCTAGTACCCTCGTCCACATACTCACTACCCTCTTCCACATACCCACCTCCCACCTCATTCCACTATCTAGTACCCTCGTCCACATACTCACTACCCTCTTCCACATACCCACCTCCTACCTCAGTCCACCACCTAGTACCCTCGTCCACATACCCACCTCCTACCTCAGTGCACCGCCTAGTACCCTCGTCCACATACCCACCTCCCACCTTATTCCACCACCCACTACCCTCTTCCACATGCCTATTAACCCCCCCCCCCCTTTTAATCACCCCAGGACGAAGATATCACCTCATCCAAGTTCGTAAGGTCAAATAAGGTCACGGTAAGGTCATGTTCTCCCAAGGCCATTCCCTCCACCTCCCCTCCCTCCCTCCCTTCATTAACCCAACCATAGACTGTCCTCCTAACAAGCCTAAAGATGAGCGAGGTCGTTAAAGGTGACTGGACACCTTGAAAAGGGCCTCAAACTACCCAAACAACTTGTGTTTATATCAAGATAAAGTTTTATATAAGGAAGAAGAATGATAACAATATTTATCATATAAATAATAATAATAATAATAATAATTTTTTTTTTAAACTATTCGCCATTTCCCGCGATAGCGAGGTAGCGTTAAGAACAGAGGACTGGGCCTTTTTTGGAATATCCTCACCTGGCCCCCTTCTCTGTTCCTTCTTTTGGAAAATTAAAAAAAAAAAAAAAAACGAGAGGGGAGGATTTCCAGCCCCCCTCAGCTCCCTTCCCTTTTAGTCGCCTTCTACGACACGCAGGGAATACGTGGCAAGTATTCTTTCTCCCCTATCCCCAGGGATAATAATAAAAATAATAATAACAATAATAATGATAATAATAATAATGATAATAATAATAATAATAATAATAATAATAATAATAATAATAATAATAATAACAATAATAATAATAATAATAATAATAATGATAATAATAATAATAATGATAATAAAAATAATAATAATAATAATAATAATAACAATAATAATAATAATAATAATAATAATAATAATAATGATAATAATAATAATAATAATAATAATGATAATAATAATAATAATGATAATAAAAATAATAATAATAATAATAATAATAACAATAATAATAATAATAATAATAATAATAATAATAACAATAATAATAATAATAATAATAATAATG
>NC_092250.1:4491386-4498886 GCF_036320965.1 Panulirus ornatus | reverse complement strand
AGCTCTGTGTGTGTGTGTGTGTGTGTGTGTGTGTGTGTGTGTGTGTGTGTGTGTGTGTGTGTGTGTGTGTGAGTGTGGGGGGTGTGGCTGTGTGTGAGAGTGGGTGTGTGTGTGGGTGGGTGTGTGTGTGTGTGGGTTTGTGTGTGTGGGTGGGTGTTAATTAGAGGCAGGGGGATAAGAAAGAGAGACAGAGAGAGAGAGCGAGCGAGAGCACGCGAGAGAGAGAGAGAGAGAGAGAGAGAGAGAGAGAGAGAGAGAGAGAGAGAGAGAGAGAGAGAGAGAGAGAGAGAGAGAGGTGAGGTGAGGTGACTGGTCTTACCTTGCACGATCCAGGTGATGGTGGAGGGCGGGTTGGCTGGGGCGGTGGTGCACGTCAGGTGGTACAGGTCTCCGGTTGCCACAGCTGCTGGGCCCGTGATGTTCACGCGAGCTGGGGGATCTAGGGCGAGGGCCCCAACCACGACACGGAGGCAGGCGGTGGCGGAGAGAGGAAGAGAGAAAAGAAAAAGAGAGAGAGAGAGAGAGTTAGACATCTGACGCTGGCGAGGCTTCTGTGAACACACTCACACACACACTCTGTCTCTCCTCTTTGGGGTCTGAAAATGAGACGTTTTTGAGGGCCCGCCCCCTTTCGGGGTCTGAAAATGAGACGTTTTTGAGGGCCCCCATTTTGGGGTCTGAAAATGAGACGTTTTTGAGGCCACCTTTTTGGGGTGTCTGAAAATGAGACGTTTTTGAGGGGCCCCCTTTTTGGGGTGTCTGAAAATGAGACGTTTTGGAGGGGCCCCCTTTTAGGGGTGTTTGAAAAACAGACGTTTTTGAGGGCCCCCTTTTTGGGGTGTCTGAAAATGAGACGTTTTTGAGGGCCCCTTTTTGGGGTTTGAAAATGAGACGTTTTTGAGGGGGCCCCCTTTTTGGGGTGTCTGAAAATGAGACGTTTTTGAGGGCCCCTTTTTGGGGTTTGAAAAAGAGACGCTTTTGAGGGCCCCACTTTTTATCTTTTCAGAACTCCAAATTGAAACTCAGTGTGAGGATTGAGCCCCAAACTGAACCTCGGAGTGTGAGAACTGAACTCCAAATTGCTGAAGACGATTGAACTTCTGAGTTCGATGATCAGAACTCTTGGTCGAGCAGGACTTGAACGAACGCTTCTGGAGGACCAAAGAATGAACCCCCTTAAAGTATAAGAGACTGAACCCCTTAAGAGATTGAACCCCTTTGTTACAATAACGACTGAAACCCTTTAAAAACTTAAGGTCGAATCCTTTAAAAGTACGATGATGACCACTTTAAGTACGACTGGAATCCCTTAAGTTCGTCTGACTGAACCCACGAACCCCTAAAATTTGGCGAATGAACCTTAAAGAGGACTTAGGATCCCTGACACACACACACACACAACACACACACACACACACACACACACACACACACACACACACACACACACACACACACACACACACACACACACAACACACACACACACATATTGACATGTCAATATTCGACAATAAACAACTTAATTAAAAAAAAAAGACGTTCAAAAACGTTTGAGACTAATGTTAGTAAAGGAGAGAACATTAGAACACTATAATTAATAGTAATAAATGACAGTAATGATATAAAAAAAACAATTAAGAATAAATGCGAAGTTTCAGTGACAAAATTGAAAGGTAAATGGAAGTGATTAGAATATAAACAATATAAGAAAATTGAGGTTCGATGGAATATGGACATGGTGATATAGGATAATGGAATAAATGGTAGAATAAAAAAGAAAACGGGGTTTAGATGGTAATTATTAAGGTTTTTTTTGACTTTAATAACTGAAATTCATGTAATTTTAAGGATTTTGAGGAAAGGAATGTATATTATCAATGCATCTGAGACACTGAATACTTTTTATGTCTATGAAGACGTTTCTGGACTCTGTACACAGACAACGTCCAGAATGTATATAAACCCGTCAAATGAATATATATAAATATATATACACTGAAATAAACGTCTAAGTGATTTCCGTGAGCCAAAAGTGGCGTTTGGAAGAGACTGAGCCAATAATGCGTTCGCATGTCGTGCCAGTGTGTGTGTAGAAGTTCAAACGGGGAAAGAGAGCCATACAAGACGCCCACATAATTCACAATGGAAACTTAAAGGTTATACACTGGCTGGGATATACGAGGGAAAAGTGAAGGTCTGAAGGGGAAGAACGAACGACACGTCCCTTCCTATTCTCCTTCCTCCACCCCCCCCACACAAGTCCCTTCCTCTTCTCCTTCCTCCACCCCCCCACACGTCCCTTCCTCTTCTCCTTCCTCCACCCCCCCACACGTCCCTTCCTCTACCCCCACACACGTCCCTTCCTCTTCTCCTTCCTCCACCCCCCCACACAAGTCCCTTCCTCTTCTCCTTCCTCCACCCCCCCACACGTCCCTTCCTCTTCTCCTTCCTCCACCCCCCACACACGTCCCTTCCTCTTCTCCTTCCTCCATCCCCCCACACGTCCCTTCCTCTTCTCCTTCCTCCATCCCCCCCCCTCACGCCAAGCCCCTTGGGCCTCGCCACCGTATCCAAGGGGCAACACAGCTGTGGTGGTGTTGCCCCCCGGCAACCCAGCTCTGCAGGAAAGAGTGGTGGTTTTATGAGTCTTCTTCCTGAAGGAGGCGCTGCAGGTGGACCCAGCTCTCTCCACTCCTGGGTTTGAAGTTAATTAGACCACATTCGACCACATTCCTGGCTTCGTCTACAGCAACGCCAAGCGACCGGGAAAAGCGCCACTTTGGCGACCACATCTCATAAGATGACAATTTGGCCAAGGGGAATTCTCCTTGAGGGATACGCTACATCATTACCGCGGGATCGGAGAGGTGTGTAAAATTACACTGTCTCTTCTCCTTACTTAATATATATATATATATATATATATATATATATATATATATACACATCAAATGGCGTCCTAGCTACGTCTCTCCGTTGTATATCAAGTGACTGTTATATTTCTCTCTTGTGTCTCCCCTGATGATGATGTGATTATTACACGAAAGTGCACTTGGGAACTCATCGTGTTTCAATTTTCCCCAGTGGACTCATAGGAACATATATATATATATATATATATATAATATATATATATATATATATATATATATATATATATATATATATATATATATATATGAAAGTGGACGAACGAATACATTTCAAAAAAAGAAAATGGGAAGTAAAATGAGGAAGGGGGGAAGGGGGGGTGAGGGGTGTTGGAGGTTTACAGTTCCGTGCAACAAGGCAAGGGGACTTACAGGGATGACTTGCAGTGAGTGATTTGGTGACTTTGATGGGGTGGGGGGACTTGCAGTGAGTGAGAGGGGTGACTCTGATGGTGGGGTGAGGAAGGGGGACTTGCAGTGAACAGTGAGGGTGTGACGTTGTGAGGGGGGCTTACAGTGAACAATGAGGGCGTGCGTTACGTTGTGAGGGAGGACTTACAGTGAATAGTGAGAGGGGGTGTGTGACGCTAGCAGTGGTGGTGGTGGTGGAGACTTACAGTGAACAGTGAGGGTAGGACGTTGTGAGGGAGGACTTTTAATGAACAATGAGGGTGTAACATTGTGAGGGGAGGACTTACAGTGAACAGTGAGAGTGTGCGTAACATTGTAAGGGGGGACTTACAGTGAACAGTGAGTGTGTGTAACATTGTGAGGAGGGGGACTTACAGTGAACAGTGAGGGGGTGGGGACTTACAGTGAACAGTGAGTGTGTGTAACATTGTGAGGAGGGGGACTTACAGTGAACAGTGAGGCGTGTGTAACATTGTGAGGGGGGACTTACAGTGAACAGTGAGGGGGGGACTTACAGTGAACAGTGAGGAGGGGACTTACAGTGAACAGTGTGAGGGGGGGACTTACAGTGAACAGTGAGGAGGGGGGACTTAGAGTGAACAGTGTGAGGGGGGACTTACAGTGAACAGTGTGAGGGGGGACTTACAGTGAACAGTGAGGGGGGACTTACAGTGAACAGTGTGTGGGGGACTTACAGTGAACAGTGAGGGAGGGGACTTACAGTGAACAGTGTGAGGGGGGACTTACAGTGAACAGTGAGGGGGGACTTACAGTAAACAGTGTGAGGGGGGACTTACAGTGAACAGTGAGGGGGGGACTTACAGTGAACAGTGTGAGGGGGGACTTACAGTGAACAGTGTGAGGGGGGACTTACAGTGAACAGTGGTGGGGACTTACAGTGAACAGTGTGAGGCGGGACTTACAGTGAACAGTGAGGGGGGGACTTACAGTGAACAGTGAGGAGGGGAGACTTACAGTGAACAGTGGTGGGGGGACTTACAGTGAACAGTGAGGGTGACGTTGGTGGTGTAAGGGCGTGGGAGGAGGTCGCTGGAGACCCGGCACTCGTACACGGCCCCGTCCTCCTCCCGCGACGCCATGACCTGCTGGCTGACGAAGACGCCCCCCGACGCCCTCATCTGGCGCGCCTGGTACGCGCTGGTCACCGTGCCGTTCCTGCGGCCCGCGCTGGCCGTGGCGTGGTTCAGGGGGCGCCCGTGACGGTACCAGGTCACCCAGGGGCGTGGGTTCCCGCCCAAGACGTGGCAGACGATGATCCGGCTCTCCCCAGAGCGGATGACCTCCCCTGTCTGGTACTCGCTGATGACGGGGCGACCTGGGGCGTCTGGGGGAGAAGAGACCTGGTTAGACCTGGTACAAGGGGGGGCGTCTGTGTGGGGGGAGAGACCTGGTTAGACCTGGTACAAAGGGGGGGCGTCTGTGTGGGGGAGGGAGGAAGAGACCTGGTATGACCTGGTACAAGGGGGGTGGGGCGGCCTGGGGCGTCTGTGTGGGGGGAGACCTGGTTAGACCTGGTATGACCTGGTACAAGGGGGGTGGGGCGGCCTGGGGCGTCTGTGTGGGGGGAGACCTGGTTAGACCTGGTATGACCTGGTAAAAGGGGGGGGGCGTCTCTGTGGGGGAGGGAGGGAGGAAGAGACCTGGTATGACCTGGTACAAGGTGGGCGTCTGTGTGGAGGGAGGAAGAGACCTGGTTAGACCTGGTATGACCTGGTACAAAGGGGTGGGGGTCTGTACTGGTCGTAATAGGCCCTGGGAAGGGGGGGAGGAAAGGGTGGTAATATATATATATATATATATATATATATATATATATATATATATATATATATATATACGTTACCAAGGTGTTATGTTACCAATACATGCAATTAAGCGTTATGTGTATAGATATATACATTGTGTGTGTGTGTGTGTGTGTGTGTGTGTGTGTGTGTGTGTGTGTGTGTGTGTGTGTGTGTTAAAACATGCCATACATATGTTAGTATTATGCGTCACCTGTCATAGCCATCGAGATTAACATGTTAACTTGACGAAAGTTAAATTCTCTGCTTAATGAACAAGAGTTAACATCTCGAGTTTCAGTGATGTTAAATGTGTTAGCCATCCTTGGATCCTGTCCTAACTGGCAATTACGACCCTTATGTTAACAGTTAACATGACACTGTAGTTAGCTTGTTAACTTCTCCTTAGGGGCCCACTGAAGGGAGAGAGAGAGACAGACAGAGAGACAGACTTCAGCCATCAATAGTGTACAGAGAGACAGACTTCAGCCATCAATAGTGTACAGAGAGACAGACTTCAGCCATCAATAGTGTACAGAGAGACAGACTTCAGCCATCAATAGTGTACAGAGAGACAGACTTCAGCCATCTAAGGCCCTGAGAGAGAGAGAGAGAGAGAGAGAGAGAGAGAGAGAGAGAGAGAGAGAGAGAGAGAGAGAGAGAGAGAGAGAGAGAGAGAAGGGTTGGCTGGCTGGCTCGCGAGGCAGCGGGTGTTGGAGATCCGACTTACGGAAGACGGAGAGGCTGGCGGAGGCGATGAGGGTGTTGGGGGAGTAGATGAGGGCCGGGTGGATGGCCCTGCAGGAGTACCTCCGTCCGTCGTCGTTGGCGTCGGGGCGCAGGAGCAAGTGGCTGCGAACGTTCCACATCCTGGGCTGCTCAGAGGGCTCCAGCACCTCCTTGTGGTGAGCTGCAAAGGACGTGAGAGAGAGAGAGAGAGAGTGAGAGAGTGAGAGAGAGGAGGAGGGGGCGTTCGGAAAGACGGGAGAGAGTACCTCTCCTCTTCCCTCCGCCTCTCTCACACACACACACACTCACTCTCGCCTATGATTATCATCTGCAGAAACAAAGAGAATCTCCTTCAGAAGATACATGAGATCCAGACGGCAAGGCTTCGCAACACAAGACGTGTCGCCAGCTAATGAGAGGAACCTTTATTAGATCGCTAATGAATCCATTTCTATTCCAGTCATCATCCGAAAAGATAATTAATTAATCTTTTCAGTAAACCCATGATTCTAAACGTTTGATTGATAAATACTCCAGTTTACGTAATCTATTACCATGTTCTTTTTCAGTATAAAAAAAAAAGAACAAATTCCTTTTGAATGAAATCTAATTAGACATATACCTCGATTTTCCCCAGAGAGACAGAGAGATATGAGTACACGTCTCTTTATCTTTTTTTCTTGATCTTGTTGCACAGGTTTTCCTCTTTATCTCAAAGGTGTTTTTCCAAAGATGAAAAGACATGACAAGAGATGATGCCATGGGGGGAGTGGTGACCCCCACCCCCCCTGTCATGCTGTCTTTGACCGCGATGGTCAATTATGACAGACCCTCCCACACACACACACACACACACACACACACACACACACACGCCATTTACCACAAAACTTGAAATGACCAAATGCTGTGCCATCTCCTTCAACCGAAACTCGCTCGTACTCATTAAGGCTGGCAATCCAACCCAGGCCTTACGAGAGGAGCGCTCTTGGCTGCATACATGCCACTGTAATGACCGACTCCAGCCACTCAAACTCGCGTATTTCATGGACGAACGAATCTTTGGAAACCTGGCACAGAATATCTCGTTGAATATCCGTCGATCTGGCCTGGACTGAAGGGGGAAAGGGGGTGGGAATATCGCGAATATTTACGACATATCGAATAGCGGTGGGGGTGGGTTGGGGGGTGGGTTGGGGTGGGTGGGTTGAGGGGTGGGCTAAATGATAATAACCCACTATGGTCAGTCATCCATCATGAAGCGGTTTGCGCTCCGCTGTGGTGGTGACCTCCTCCACTTCTCCTCCACCCCCCGAGAGAGAGAGAGAGAGAGAGAGAGAGAGAGAGAGAGAGAGAGAGAGAGAGAGAGAGAGAGAGAGAGAAGGCAATCTCAGGGAGGGAGGGAGGGAAGGGAGGGAAGGGAGGAAGGGAAACCAACATTGTATACATGTTCTCTCTCTCTGTGTATATAATTGGATCGGCTCGCTTGGCCCTCGCCATCTGATCAAGGTCATTCAATTAACCCAGCTCCTGATGGCGGGGCAGGGGCGGGGCGCGGGGCGGGGCGGGGCTGGGGTCACTCGCCTTCTATAGACTGCAATGGGGCATCAACGGAGAGAGAG